>NC_063052.1:10675500-10930500 GCF_018812025.1 Megalobrama amblycephala
ACCAGGCTGAAGCTCAAATTATTTTAAAGTATTTATTTGAATTAATATTTTATAAGGCACTTTTACAAAGATTTACTAAAATCAGAAAGATTGAACAGAGGTGCTACATTTTTGCTTGAGAGAGAGGGTGTGTATGGGTTATCTCGTAAACGAAATCTTCATCAAATGACAGAAAACACGGCTCTCCATCGTTGAGTTTACACCAAAAGGCAAAAGGCACGTATTTTGGCTAACTCGACATCTCGATCGCCGCTAACTGATTCACAACTAGACATTGAGGAGATCTGCTAGCTTGTTTACACAGAGCGCACGCTACTCTGACAGGAGGATGGCTGGACCGATCTCGTGCCTGTCAGTCGAAACGGGGCTTCCCATTGATAAAAATCAGCGTTTATGTCAGTATGTTTACTTTTTTAAGCTTTTTGATTGGTTCTATACAAAGAGTAACACCATATTTGGAGAGCAGAGACATTTCAGGGGATACCGGGAAATGCTCATAAGTGACGAGAGGAGTTCCATGTCAAATTTAATAGCCATTTAAATACCTTTACTCAATTATCTGGACCTCGAAACTTTGGGAGATTATTTTTGAAATTCTGTTCTTTGAAATTAGCTTAATTTCATATATATATATATATATTTTTATTTATTTATTTTTTTTTCCCACCCCTCGGCTCTTAATGCATCGTGTTTCCTTCTGGAGCATCAGTGAATGTTTGAACCTTTTTTAATAGTTGTGTTTCAGTCCCTCAATTGTCCTCAGTGTGAAAAGATGAATCTCAAAATCATACAGCCACTGCTGGAAAGGGTTCAAATATGCAAAAATGCTTGAAAAATGATGAATCTGCAGGACCTGGAGGGATTTTCTGAAGAACAGAGCTCAGTTTAACTGCTCAGGACAAACAAGAGACTCACAACCATCACAAAACACAAAAACAGTCGTGGATCATCAGGTAACCACACACAGTATTGAGAATCAATGGTTCACATACTTATGAATGGGGTTATTTTAATAAATTCAGCTATTGTTTTGTCTTGTGAACTAAATGCCAACATCTTTTATGTAAAATATCTTACTCAGGACAGTACTAAACAAAAAAAAAACATGCATTTTTTATTATCCCTCTTATTTTATTAAAATAATCCTCATTTTCACAGATTCTGCAAAGGGTTCACATACTTTTTCATGGCACTGTATATCTTGCCAGGTTGCTCAGGGCAGGGAACTGAACACCACCACTGCAGGAAGTTTTGTTCACCTCAAGTTCAAGCATGGATGCGCTGTTGTCAAAGGATGCCGGGAGTGTCCGGGCTATTGGCAGACGGCCCGCTCCTGTCCAAAGCACACCAGAGTTACCAACCGCTACCATCTTTCATTCAGAAATTTAATCCCGTGCTGAAAGAAATCTGATCTGGAACCACGGTTCCCGCAGGAGAGCCGCAGGAATGTAGACCTCTAGTCTACAGCAGACGGGAGCAGCATGATGTGGCAAAAGGCAATAGAGCCCGTTATAATGAGCGATGCTGTCTACACTGGATTCGGCTGACGCGACACAATAAATCTCTGACAATAAACTGATGCCCTGTTCTATTTCTAACATATTTCAGGTGCTCACTCTACTTCTGACGCGAAGAACAAATGGATTTGCAACAGTCGCTTTGTCGCATCCGATGTAGACAGCCTCAAGCTGTTGCGACATGACCGTAGACGCGGTGTGATCAAATGATGACAAAATCCTTATTTTAGGATGAACTATCTCTTTAATGATTCGCATCTGTATGGTATATAAATTCTTTGAGGTAATGGCTTGTGCCTGTATAGAAAGCCTCAATGAATGGATCTACACATCCTTTAGCAGGAAATGCACGAAATGTTCACAGAAGCTATTGACTTTACGCAGAAGTCTGTTTCATGCTGAAAGCAATTTGAAAATAAAATGAAAGTTCCATGCAATCTGTTACCATCAAGCTATAATTACCCACAATAGAAACTGTGTTTTTTTTCTGCATTTTCAAGGCACTTCTGATACTTGAAAGGCCAAGCACCCCATCATTGGAGACTGGGACATTTGCACTTAGTGACTGAAGTTATTTTATGTGCAAATGGATATGGGAGGGCAGAGGGCATCAGCTGGATGCATTCATATGTCACATCCCACTCATCGTCATCTAAAAATAATCTTGTTACAGCAGAGACTAGAAGAATGTAAGCAGAGCAGCAAGATTTTACTGATTTATGGATCGATCTATCTATCTATCTATCTATCTATCTATCTATCTATCTATCTATCTATCTATCTATCTATCTATCTATCTATCTATCTAATCACCCCCCCCCCCAAAAAAAAGAAGAAAAAAAAAAGAAAATATAATAATTTTGATTATTTTATTAGAACTCATGTACAAGGCCCCCTAGAGGCCCCTCCACTCACATTGCCCTTGTGACGACCCTGGCTGTTTGTATTAATGGATAGATTATTATGGAGATGGATTCAGGACTGACTAAGAAGACATTTGTGATTATTTGGGTATATGGATGTTCAAATGAGAAAACTGGTGAGAGATGAATGATAAAGATTTAGTCAACAGCACACTCCTGGAGAAGTGTAGCACACCTTTAGATATCTTCATTTAAACCAGCATCACAATGTACTCTGAACTCTGAGATGACAGTCTTCATCACTCTCAGACAGCATGCTAAATATTTATCTCTGTCCTAATGTCTGTCAGGAGTGGATGAACTGCCTGTGTCATCTCAAATGTCCTTACTTTCCTGTCAGTGTGTCTGCATCTGTCTCTTCCTATCTGTATGTGAATGTGTGTGTGTGCATATCTCTCCATCTTCACCTCTTCAATTGGTAGAGTATCCCATATGAAACTGGAAAGATAACTGCCGCAGAGGTAAAGTCTTGATTGAATTTTGAGAGATTAATTAAAAGCCATTATTCTGCAATATCTGCCCGTGGGTATTACCGCCCAAAGCATATGGTGTTTAATTATCTTTTAGAGCGATTGAATGACATTGTTCCTCTTCGCTAAATGTTTATACTCTCAATATGATCACAATGTCTGTCTTCGAGAAAACTTCACATCAATCATGTGCCGTACCTGTCAAGTCTGTTATTAGCACAAACTGTCTCTCAAAAAAAAAAAAAAAAAAAAAAAAAAAAAACATCTCAAAACCAAAAGCCATCATACATTGAATGTAAAGAGTGTTTGTTTAAATTACATGTGCAAGTTAAAGTCAGAATGAAACAGAAGTTGCAATAGTCTCTTCTTTTCTATTTTGATGTATATCCAAGTGGAATGGCTTTTTGAACAAGAAAAAATATGGGGCAGGACTTGATTTTGACCATGGGAAATTGATTGGATCGTTGGATAGTTGTTGGTTTGCTATTGGCCGATCTCATGTGAGTGACAGGTTGTCCCGCTCCCGCACCAGTAAACGTCATCAAAGAAGAGATATAAGTGCTGCAAGTGGAAGGGGAAGTTATTGTAATTAAAGGTCGGGTAAGTAGTTTTCAAAAACAGTGTTTGGAAGTTAGTCGGGTCTACACCAACAACAAACGTGTAACCAGTCAGCATTAAGGGGAGTATGAGGGTCAAGGAGACAGAACGAGGAAGTGGGAGATTTGAAAAAAAAAACAAAAAAAAAAACTGCAGAACGAGAGATGATGAGAAACAATACAAAAGAGCTCAAAAGAATATCACTGGAATGAAGGTTTATGACTGGGCAAGCGCATTAGGACACGTGTTAATATTAGAAGAGCTTTCCAGCACTGGAGAGAGCTAAGCGGGAAAGCGGGAAAGCCTGAAAACAGACACAGATGCTGCTTTGATTCGGCTTCACATGTGAGAAACATTGGGTTTGAGTAAGTTTGGAGGTGGAGCAATGAAGAGAGGGGTGGGTTTGTTGGGGTTGATTTCAAATATCAACAATGTCCAACAGCGTTTTTTAAAAAAACTACTTACCCCACCTTTAAAAGTGCCCTAGAATCAAAAATTGAATTTACCTTGGCATAGTTGAATAACAAGAGTTCAGTACATGGAAATGACATACAGTGAGTCTCAAACTCCATTGTTTCCTCCTTCTTGTGTAAATCTCAGTTGTTTAAAAGACCTCCGAAGAACAGGCGATCTCAACATAACACCGACTGTTACATAACAGTCAGGATCATTAATATGTATTACCCCAATATTTGCATATGCCAGCTCATGTTCAAGGCATTACACAAGGGCAGCCAGTATTAACGTCTGGATCTGTGCACAGCTGAATCATCAGACTAGGTAAGCAAGCAAGGACAAAAAATGGCAGATGGAGTGATAATAACTGTCATGATCCATGATTACATGATATTTTTAGTGATATTTGTAAATTGTCTTTATAAATGTTTTGTTAGCATGTTGCTAATGTACTGTTAAATGTGGTTAAAGTTACCATCGTTTCTTACTGTATTCACAGAGAAAAGAGAGCCGTCGCTATTTTCATTTTTAAACACTTGCAGTCTGTATAATGCATAAACACAACTTCATCCTTTATAAATCTCTCCAATAGTGTGTAATGTTAGCTTTAGCCATGAAGCACAGCCTCAAACTCATTCAGAATCAAATGTAAACATCCAAATAAATACTATACTCACATGATCCGACGCATGCATGCAGTATGCATGACGACCATCTTGTAAAGATCCATTTGAGGGTTATATTAACTGTGTGAACTTTGTAAATGCGCTGTATTATAGTCGAGAGCTCAGGGGGCAGGGAGTGCGCGATTTAAAGGGGCTGCAGCCTGAATCGGTGCATAGTTAATGATGCCCCAAAATAGGCTGTTAAAAAGATGTATTAAAAAAATCTATGGGGTATTTTGAGCTGAAACTTCACAGACACATTCAGGGGACACCTTAGACTTATATTACATCTTGTAAAAACTGGTTCTAGGGCACCTTTAAAAATTACAAGGTCACGTCAATTTAAACTAAATGATGTGCATGGATTAATCTTTTATAATAAATACTGCAATAATCCATAAAAAATAGAATTGTCTATTTTGATTTCATAGTGACATTACAGTTTTTTTTTTTTTTTCAATTGCTAACAAGTGTTTAGCAATACTTAAAGTACTTTTTCTAAACTCTTAACACAGCAACACACCTACATCACACAATTAGCCAAACAGTTAATTTTCTGCCCAAAACCTTGTTTTGTTATATAAACACAAACTCTACATTTCAAAACGCTAAAAACCTTTTTTCAACACATACTAACTCTATCAAAACACAGCAAACCTGATTCAAAATCAAGTTGTTCTGTCAAAACATAGCACTAGTTTTCTATCCAACATGAACAAATAGTCAATCAAAGCACAATGACTGTCAAAATACTAACAGTTGATGCCATTATGAAAACTACATTACTTGTCATGTTTCGGTTCTACCCGCAGAAAATATGAAATCCATAGTTTTTGGTTGAGTGTTGAATGTGTGCATTCTTGGCAACAGAAGTGAATCATTATTTTATGGAATGTGCAGTAGAAAAAGAGAAGAAGAAAGTAACAGAATTGCTCAGGGCAGCTACTGGTCAGATGAGTCCCCTATGCAGGACTTCAGTGTCCCCCCTTGGTTGAAATCTCTTTCTGGGGTTGGGTGTGTGGTGTTGATGTTGCCCTCATAGAGGGTGGGATGGTGTCCCCTTGGTAGCTAGTGCCCTACACAGACCACATATTCTGCATATATGGAACAATGGTAGTGGAAACGTTGTAGTAAAAGCTTTATATGAAGCTTTTACTGAACTGAAAACATGAAATTGCTGCCATTGATCAACAACAAATCCAAAATACATGGCCTTTGGTTACTGTTGAAGCTTTTTTCCCTCAGAATTGTGATATATAAACTATAGGAATTGAGTTTAAAAAGTCAGAATTGTGAGATAAAAAGACATAATTACCTTTTTTATTTTCTATTCAAGAAATAAGCTTTCATAGGTCCCAGATGTAATGGGGAAAACCATAGAGATGCACAATCCAGCACATATTCTTCCTCCTCTCCCATACCTCTTCACTGTAAAACCGAACAGTGAAATTAATTAAATTAAATGTTTCACTCAAATAATAATGAAAGTTCATTGTACTTACAGTTTTTTTCAATTGTCCATTCTAAAAAAATCGGATTTGTTCAGTGTGGATGAAGAACAACACAGAGGAGCAGAGAGAAAATAATATCTGGGTAAGGGAGAAGAATAGATGAAGGAGGAAAGGAGAAGTTGGATCAGGACAAGGGAGAAGAAGAGGTATGGGAGAGGAGGAAGAATGTGTGCTGGACTGTGCATCTCTGTTTTTTCACTTACACGTGGAACCTATGAAAGCTTATTTCTGCCATGAATAGAAAATAAAAAAGGTAATTATGTCTTTTTATCTCACAACTCAATTCCTATAGTTTACATATCACAATTCAGAGGGGAAAAAGTCAGAATTGTGAAATGTACATTCACAATTGCAAAATAAAAAAATAAAAAATAGAATTGTGAGATAAAAAGTCACAATTACCTTTTATACTCTTTTGTTCTGTGGTGGGAAAAAAGCTTCAACAGTAACCAAAGGCCATGCATGTTGGATTTGTTGTTGATCAATGGCAGCAATTTCATGTTTTCATTTCAGTAAAAGCTTTGTGTAAAGCTTTTACTACAACAATTCCACTACCACTGTTCCATATATGCAGAATATGTGGTCTGCGTAGGGCACTAACTACCAAGGGGACACCATCCCAACCTCTATGAGGGCAACATCAACACCACACACCCAACCCCAGAAAGAGATTTCAACCAAGGGGGACACTGAAGTCCTGCATAGGGAACTCATCTGACCAGTAGCTGCCCTGAGCAATTCTGTTACTTTCTTCTTCTTCTTTTTTTCTACTGCACATTCTATAAAATAATGATTCACTTCGGTTGCCAAGAATGCACACATTCAACACTCAACCAAAAATATAGAATGGCTTACATGCATTATACTATTACTGTAGTAAAAGGAAACTGAATTATAAAAACAATGGATTTCATATTTTCTGCGGGTAGAACTGAAACATGACAAGTAATGCAGTTTTCATAATGCCATCAACTGTTAGTATTTTGACAGTCATTGTGCTTTGATTGACTATATGTTCATGTTGGATAGAAAACTAGTGCTATGTTTTGACAGAACGACTTGATTTTGAATCAGGTTTGCTTTGTTTTGATAGAGTTAGTATATGTTGAAAAAGGTTTTCAGCGTTTTGAAATGTGGAGTAATATGGTTTGGTTCCATACTGTTTTGAGTCTCGAGCCATGATGTGTTAAGGCAGGGGTAGGCAAGTTCGGTCCTAGAGAGCCGCTGTCCTGCAGAGTTTAGCTCCAACCCTGAAAAAAAACCTTCAGCTGCCTATAGCCTTATAGAGCTTGATTAGCTTGTTCAGGTGTGTTTGATTAAGGTTGGAGCTAAACTCAGCAGGACAGCGGCTCTCTAGGTCCGAACTTGCCTACCCCTGTGTTAAGGTAAAAGAAGTTTAACTTTTAAAAGCGTGTTTTGAAACCCTGTGTTCTGTTCCATTCACTGCATTTTAAGCATTTTGAACACCACAACGTTTCCTGCATGAACAGCCCCTAAAAACGTTTTTTAAATCAGCAGTTCTAGGACATAAGAATTATTTTTAATGGACAACTCTAATATTCTAGATTGAAATGGCAGTGAAGGCAATGTCCCTTCATGGTTACCATGATTTGGTAACACTTTAGAATAACTCACGCTATGAAGCATTAGTTAAGCATTAGTAAATAGTTAATTCATCATTTATAAAACATTAATAGACATTAGTAAGCCATTTATAAATACAGCTATAAATGCTTTGTTCTTGATTTATAAGCATATCTATAATGAGTTTAATAATTGTATTTTCATACTTTATTAATGATCAATTTATCATTTCTAAATTATGTATTACATTATTCACAAACCAGCAATTTAGGAGTTGTCAGTAAGATCATTTAGGAAGTGTAAGTAAATGATTAATAAAATATTTAAATGTACATTTATGCATCTTATTATTTAGACATATAGTATTAGTTACTCAGTGTGTTAATAAATGCTTTATTAACATATTCCTAGTGTCAAAACTACCTTGGTACTAACTTTAAAACATTAGAGAACAGCAGTACAGAAGACACCTGAACCTTTAAATCTCATTTATAAAAGCTTTACAAAGCATAAATAGTCCTCACTTTAGATGAGCTCACAAAAATAGTTAACTGACTACTTCTAAATGTTTTATAACTACCTGAATTAATCATGAATTGCAGTAGGAATATGTGTTAATAAAACATTTACTAACACACTAAGTAACTATTACTATGTGTGTAAATAATATGATGTATAAATGAATGTTTAAATAGTTTATTAATCATTTACTTACACTTACTAAATGAACTACTGACAACTCCTAAATAACTGGTTTGTAAATAATGTAATACTTAATTTAGAAATGATAAATTGATTATTAATAAAGTATGAAAATACAATTATTAAACACATTATAGATATGCTTATAAATCAAGAATAAAGCAATTATAGCTGTATTTATAAACTACTTACTAATGTCTATTAATGCTTTATAAGCGATGAAATAACTATTAACTAATGCTTCATAGTATGCAGTTATTATAAAGTGTTACCCATGATTTTGCTAAATAAGACATCAACATATGTTTTGATCCTGGAACAACATTTGTGCCTGAAAATGTTGTCCTAACCTTATCCTTATTCCTAAACCTAACCCTACCTATAACATATCCCTAAAGGAAATGATAGGCGAATAACACTGATGTAGAGGAACCTAACCCTGGTTGTAAGCCTAAACTTGACATAAACTGTAAACTTGTTCCTCAAATCTGATTGGTTGATTGGAATGCTGTTCCAGGATCAGTAAAGATGCTGATCCAGGAACATGTTGTACTCTGTGAAATCATGTTCAACTGTCCAATTTCAAGTGATTTCTTGTCTGTTGTTTCCCTGCTTGGAGCTTATCAGTACTATTCTATACTCAAAGTGCTTTCGTTCAAAGAAAACTGCTCGTGCACATATATTACACATTGTTTGGGGTCAGCAATATTTTTTTTAAAGTTTTTGAAAGAAGACTCTTATGCTCACACACTGAACCCAGCCAAAGTACTACTACTGTACTAACAACTTTCCCTATTGCTTATTGACTCCATGTTATTTTGGCCCTTCCATCTGTCATTATATAAACATGTAAAGTACAGAATTCATTTCTGTCTGCTTTACCCATCTTGCGATTATCATTTACAGTTCAGGTGGACATTTGTCTCTGTGTTTCTTGTAGGGTCATAGCCCATACTTCCCGCCCACACGGAAATAAGCAGGCTACTTCATGAAACAATAACACCTGGAAAAAGAATGATGCCGGTACTTACAGATGGAAATTTGGTTGGAGGAGAGAGCCAATTTCACAGGAAGGTAATTTTATCCTGGCTCACACTTCAGCCGTACACATCAGAGCCACCATCAGTGATCTTTCATGCTATTGTTAGAGCGCTGAGTGAGCGCTGAGTTACACAAAGGTTACTCCATCAACCATTACAGCCCGGCAAGAAAATGAAGCACACCATGAGAGAGTGTGAAAGAGAGCTACTGATGATAATAATCATTATGAAGATGATGAATGAGAGAACGATGACAGTCCTTAATTCTAGCGTCATTCATATATTCCAGAAAGGTTTTATCATATGATAATTTTTGAAGATGCAAGTTGGGGGCTGTTCTTTGCCCTGTGCAGTTTGCACAGATCCCACAGTGCATTTTCAGCAGTTTTAATGGCTTCCTTTGAAACGAGAAGTAATATGCTTTTAATGAACAATTTCAATAGTGAAAGTGTATCAATAAATTTGCCCAGTCTTTAAAAGACCAACTTTTTTAGTTGCTATTTAAATTAGACTTCCCTGAAGTCATTGCATTAGCACTACCCAGAAGTAGTTCATTTATTTATTTACTTTTTATAGTGACATTTTAACGTACTCAGTAAACTTGTGGCTGACTTCTGCTAACTCTCTAAATTTTGGGACTGAATAATTTACTGAAGTCTTTTTTTTTTTCTTTTTTTTTTTTTGGATAGACGGAAACAATCCCCCAGGTCACACTTCATTCAACAACAGCCCCCGAGCATATTAAATGGAAGATCTGAAATCTAAAAGACTTTATGATGATGATATTAATTTACTTGAATAATAAATGTGCATCGAAAAATTACTTGATCCTGGTCCAACTCTTTCCCACTCATTCTTTCATTCCTATTTAAAAGGATAGTTCACCCAAAAATTAAAGAGTTTTTCTTCTGTGGAACACACACACACACACACACACAAAGATATTTTGAAAAATGCCTGTTTTTTTTGTTTTTTTAACAATGAAAATCAGTGGGGTCTAATGCTGTTTTGAACCCCACTGAGGTTGAACTGAGTAAATATTAAGCAGTGCAACCATTTTCAACATTGACAATAATCATAAGACATTATTGAGCAGCAAATCAGCATATTAGAATGATTTCTAAAGGATCATGTGACACTGAAGACTGGAGTAATAGTGCTGAAAATTCAGCTTTGCCATCACAGGAATAAATTAGATTTTAAAATATATTAAAATAGAAAACAGTTCATTTAAATTCTAATAATAGTTCACGATATTACTGTTTTCCCTCTTTTGTTGATTATATAAATGCAGCCGTGGTGAACATAAGAGACTTCTTTCAAAAACAATAAAAAATATTGCCGACCCCAAACTTTTGAACCATAGTGCGTTTGGGCCGTGTAAGTCTAATAAGTCAAACCCATTTCCGCAAAGTCACTTGCCTTATGAGTTACCTCCAATAAATGTCACATGCAAACATTTTCATTTACTTTATGTTTTCAATCAGGCATTGAGCTGGCTGAAGGGCTGTTTTCAAATAAAGCTTTATTTGAAAAAAAGTCCTGCACAAGGCTCAAAGACAATCTTGAGCGTCCTTGTCGGACCTTGAAGACATGAAAATGGAACATGAGCCTACAAAGATTGTGACTTGTTCCTCTATATTCATGTTTTTTTGGACAGCCCTGGCCAAAGCAGGTCACAAATCTAGATTGAGTAATATGTCTCCACCTCTGTGTGCCTTTATCAGTGGCATATTTTTTTTTCCTTCCTTTGCACCCCTTTCCTTTGTAACTTTGCATTAATAATGCAAACCACATTTATCACCATGAGCCCAGGAGACAGAAGTCTTTCCTGGATATAGAAGCAGTACTTAACAGAGATGTCACCTGGGAAATAAGAGAGCATTTCCAAGGGCTTCCTAGATCAAAGGGAATGCAAAAGTGGCAACAAAGTTCTAAACCCTGCCCCTAACTCACGTGAAATATGTATGCTTTAGTTTATGCGCATGTCAGTATTACATATGTGAGTGTATTTTGAGTCTAAAGGGACTTGAGAGTGGATCTGAACTGAAACATGAATTTAATATACTACCACGTCTACCCAGCCCCATCTTGACTCTCTTTTACGCATCTACTCTCTGGAGGCCTGGTAAGAAGCCTGATATATGGTATAATTCACAGCAGGATTTGATTAAAATCTAAAATATCACCTCGCTAGCCTTCTGACTCACTTGGGTGGATGTAAGGGCATTTGAAACAGGCGAACAGCTGGGCACACAGGCGCTGGCTCCAGGGGGGTTCTTCATGGTCGGGAGGAGGGAAATTAGAAGCGACTAACACCACTTGCCACTAACACCACAAAACACTTCTGACTGTGTTGCCTCAGAGTAAGTAAGAGAGTTACAGTTGGAACAGCACATGGATCTGAAAGTCCTGGGCTCAAAGTGACCTTTATTGCCACATCTGCGAGTGAATCGAAAAAAATATACTGTAATTATGAATTAGCCTACCTGCCATACAAATATATTTATAATATAAAATAATATAATATAATATAATATAATATAATATAATATAATATAATATAATATAATATCACGATAAATCATGATAAAGCAATATCACACGAGTAGCCAGTGGCAAATTCCCTAAGGACTGGCCGAGATAGCACAGTCTCAAGAGCATGGAAGAGATTCCAGGAGACAGGCACTTACTCTATAGGCATCTTTACACAGCCGATTTATGACTGCTCTGAAGCGGGTCTGTATCTGCTCAGAATTCAGTGTAAAGACGCAATGCCGTGTTAAAGAAGACCTAAAATACACCGGGTCTGACCCACCTCAGCCCCTAGTATCAAAGGCGACTCTGATACTGTTCTGGTTCAGTGTCATTGTCATGACAACCAAAAGCATTCCAGTCAGCTCCGGCGGCGCGAGATTCAAGATGCAGGAGACGAAACATATAGGGCAAATAATAAAAATAATGTCTACTAACAAGGGGCATAAGTAAAAGTGTTCTGTACTCACGTTGTGAAGCAAACCACCAAAATAACAGCAGAGAATCGTCGTGTCATCAGTTGGCTTTCGCCGTTTGTAATCTTCCTGTGAAGAGACAGTCGGATCAACGCGCTGCTACATTTCTCTCAGATACGGTAAATGCTTAACACAATCGGCGTCACTTTGATTGTATATTGTTATATTATATTCCAAAAATCATCTCCTTGAGGACGATATTTCACCCACACACGACGGTCTGGTGAGTGGTGACATCTAGGCTACTGTCCTGCCCGACACGCAAACGCTAGCATTATTTGTTGTTTCTGGCTCTTTGGAAAAAAAAAAAAAAAAAAATGTTCGACCTCTTTTAATCCTGTTGTGATCTACCCGGTGTAATAATGAATTTTTTTTTTTTTTTTGTAGCATCGTTCCAACTGTAACAATTTTTATTATGACAAACATCAAAGCGTGCGATATAGCACGCAGTTTACTAGGCTACTTTAAAATGTCGCATTTTTTTTATTTCGAGTTATATTTCATTGTTTATTGTTTAATTATTTTTAAATTAATTTTGTTAAAACTGTTAGTTTTGAAATACTTATGTTCAAAGCATTGTTTCCCGCGATTTTAATTCCTGTGTAAATGCATTTATGCCTCTTCAGAGGAGCATTAAACAGTCTGTGTAAATGCACATTTTTGTGATTTTATGCCACTTCAGAGTTGGTTTCTGTGCCGCTTTTTCTGTGTAAAGATGCCTTAGGAGAGCTGGACAAGGCCGTAGAAGGTCCTTAACCCATCAACAGGACTGGTATCTGCTCCTTTGTGCAAGGAGGAACAGGATGAGCACTGCCAGAGCCCTACAGAATGACCTCCAGCAGGCCACTGGTGTGAATGTCTCTGACCAAACAATCAGAAACAGACTTCATGAGGGTGGCCTGAGGGCCTGACGTCCTCTAGTGGGCCCTGTGCTCACTGCTCGGCACCGTGGAGCTCGATTTGCATTTGCCATCGAACACCAGAATTGGCAGGTCCGCCACTGTGCCCTGTGCTTTTCACAGATGAGAGCAGGTTCACCCTGAACACGTGACAGACGTGAAAGGGTCTGGAGAAGCCATGGAGAACATTATGCTGCCTGTAACATCATTCAGCATGACCGGTTTGGTGGTGGGTCAGTGATGGTCTGGGGAGGTATATCCATGGAGGGACGCACAGACCTCTAAAAGCTAGACAATGGCAACCTGACTGCCATTAGGTATCGGGATGAAATCCTTGGACCCATTGTCAGACCCTACGCTGGTGCACCCAGTGTCCTGGGTTCCTCCTGGTGCATGACAATGCCCGGCCTCACATGGTGAGAGAATGCAGGCAGTTCCTGGAGGATGAAGAAATTGATACCATTGAATGGCCCCCATGCTCGCCTGACCTAAATTCAATAGAACACCTCTGGGACACTGTTTCGGTCCATCCAACGCTGCCAGGTTGCACCTCAGACTGTCCAGGAGCTCAGTGATGCCCTGGTCCAGATCTGGGTGGAAATACCCCAGGACACCATCCGTCGTCTCATTAGGAGCATGTCCCGATGTTGTCAGGCATGCATACAAGCACGTGGGGTCCATACAAACTACTGAGTACCATTTTGAGTTGCTGGAATGAAATTTCAGCTAAATGGACTAGCCTGCTGCATCATTTTTTCACTTTGATTTTCGGGGTGTCTTTGAATTCAGTTCTTTTGTAGTTTGATCATTTTCATTTCCATCAAACAATGTGACATCCTTTCATTCCTAACACATTACCCAATCCATATCAGTATAGGTATCCAGCATGGTATTTTTCCCCATTGAGATCTGATGTGTTTTCAAAGTGTTCCTTTAATTTTTTGGAGCAGTGTATAAGTGGCATATTTGAGTTCTACTACATTCTTGCCTAAAATCTTTTAAAACTACATTCCATGACACGACACAATAACAGTAGTATCTGTAAAAATGGTGGACTTGCTTGTCTGCCATGACACAGGCCAGTGATTCAAAAGGTGAAATGGTTCCTGTGGTGATACTGGTAGAATATCGCATTATATTATATTATATTATATTATATTATATAATATTATATTATATAACAATTTAAGATAATCAATCTGTTTTTATTTCCTGATATGGCACCTGTCACAAAATATTCAGGAGGCTTAATGCAATGCAACAATTATTCCACATGTCAAGTCTAGTCAAGTCATGTTGTTTATTTGACAAATATACAGCAAGGTTTGCTGAGCATTAAAATGCATTTGGTGAGTCAAACTGACAGTACAGGCAATTGTGAAGACAAATACAGACTCTCAGGATGTAGACAGACATTTAGTATGTAAACACAAAGGTAAATAACATACAGTTTGTATGTCATCAGTTAGGGTTGGACTATCATTCATTCAACTTATTACTGTATGGTGCAATTCCTTATAAAGTTACGCGATTTACATGATTTACATGTTTAATGCACTCATCAAAGCCATGGTAACAAGGGGGAAAAACAAGTTGAAAAATTTGAAACTTTTCACGCCATGAGATGATCTAACACGTGACAATATTAAGACTAAGCTATTGTCTTCTCCTCCCCAGAATGTGCCATTCCTAAGCCAGGAAGATTGACTGTGCAAATAATGCTTTGCAGTGATATCTTGCATTGTTTATGTTGTGAAGAAACACATTGCCAGTGAGAGCTTTTTTTAATATCTCTTTACCTTGGCTGTACCTTTGCTTTTGCTTCTGGCTATAGGCAGTTTCCATGGGGAAACAGGCCTCTGATACAGTGTTTAGGAGGCATCCTTATGCACACAGCCGGAAAAAGAAGCATGATCTATGGTATGTCTAACAGTTTACTAATCACTGCATACATTGGGTTCAATCGTCATTGGATTCAGAAGATTCCTTAATATGAGTCTCAGAGTGAAATCCATGTTCCTATTTTTTTTTTTTTTCCCTGATCGCTAATTCCTGTAGATTCATCAGAAGGATGAAGACTGCCTTGAAATATTTAGCGCAATCCAAAACATTCGTAACTAAATTTCATTCTAAATTTATGAAAAAATATACAAACAACTGAAACCACACTGTAAAAAATCAAAAATTGAGAAAACTATAAGGCAACAAACTTCAGCAGGTTTTTGAGTTTTCTCAACTTGTCGTATTCAGTTTATACAACAAGAAGTTGAGAAAACACAAAAATCTGCTGAAGTTTGTTGCCTTAAACTTTCAAGTTTTCAATAAATGTTGGAAGTTTACACCAAAAAAACTTATGTTATGTTGCCTTATAATCATGTTAAAAAGTTACATTTACATTATACGACTGTAATTTATTATATTATATTATATTATATTATATTATATTATATTATATTATATTATATTATATTATATTATATTATATTATATTATATTATATTATATTATATTATATTAAAGGTGCCCTAGAATTAAAAATTGAATTTATCTTGGCATAGTTAAATAACAAGAGTTCAGTTCATGGAAATGACATACAGTGAGTCTCAAACTCCATTGTTTCCTCCTTCTTATATAAATCTCATTTGTTTAAAAGACCTCCAAAGAACAGGTGAATCTCAACATAACACCGACTATTACGTAACAGTCGGGATCATTAATATGTACACCCCCAATATTTGCATATGCCAGCCCATGATCGAGGCATTACATAAGGGCAGCCAGTATTAACGTCTGGATCTGTGCACAGCTGAATCATCAGACTAGGTAAGCAAGCAAGGACAACAGCGAAAAATGGCAGATGGAGCAATAATAACTGACATGATCCATGATATCATGATATTTTTAGTGATATTTGTAAACTGCCTTTCTAAATGTTTCGTTAGCATGTTGCTAATGTACTGTTAAATGTGGTTAAAGTTACCATCGTTTCTTACTGTATTCACAGAGACAAGACTGTCGTTATTTTCATTTTTTAAACACTTGCAGTCTGTATAATTCATAAACACAACTTCATTCTTTATAAATCTCTCCATCAGTGTGTAATGTTAGCTTTAGCCACGGAGCACTATCAAACTCATTCAGAATCAAATGTAAACATCCAAATAAACACTGTACTTATGCGATTAGACATGCTGCATGACGAACACTTTGTAAAGATCCATTTTGAGGGTTATATTAGCTGTGTGAACTTTGTTTATGCAGTGATAGAGTCGAGAGCTCGGGAGGGGGCGGAGAGCGTGAGCAATTAAAGGGGCTGAAGCCTGAATCGGCGCATTTCTAATTATGCCTCAAAATAGGCAGTTAAAAAAATTAATAAAAAAAAAATCTATGGGGTATTTTGAGCTGCAACTTCACAGACACATTCAGGGGGCAACCTTAGACTTACATTACATCTTGTAAAAAAAAAAACGTTTGATGGCACCTTTAAGAAGAAATAAAGATTTTAACAATTTAAGATGTTTCATTATATTGAAACTATGCTAAATAGTACACAGTTTTGCTTCTCAAGTAAATTATTTTGTTACAAGTATGATACTTTTACTTTAAAAATTATACTAATCATTTTTTTTTTCAGTTCTTGATTCAGTGCATTAATTTAAAGTACTAATGTATGATCTTCCTCTCAGTTCTGTTTAATGAAATTGTACATTCTTGCGCACTGTGTCATTTTCGTTTTGCCATTTTGTTTGGCAGTTTTGGACTGAAATATTTGGGGCATGTGAACTGTACTTCTGGTGACCTATTTATGTATTTACTCTGATAGGCTATTTGTATTTGCTGTACTCTGCTGAGTCAATGGACCTGTTTGTGTGCGTTATATGCCATGGAAAGGGCAGCTGCTAAAATAGGAAGTAGATATCATTGCTTCAGTCAACCTAGTATGTACACAATGACATTCAGTTAAAATATGATATTTACCTTTTTGAGGAATTTGTTTTATGGAGTAAAATAATGAATGAGGATACCAAACAGCTCTCAGTCGCCATAAATATCCTTTTGAACTCCTGCCATGGAATGAGAGGGGCCAACAGGGTAAAAATAACAATAAAGAGCTATTGATCGTCTAGGTCTGATGTATATTTGGAGCTCAAAGTAATGAGAGGGGCACCTTGCCATGGACACTCAAGGACTTGAACATGGAACAGTGTCTGATGAGGTTTTATTGCTCATGAGAACACAAGGCCAGCACTTGGCCAGCGACACAAAGTGAGGACAGTTTAGCCGCTCAGTTAGCCTGGCAGCATGGTTGAGATTGCTTTCCCCCTGGTAACCCTTAATAGAGGTATATCTCTATGTTCCACTGAGAACAACTGTAATCTTTTGCTTTCGTTGTCACAGTCATTCAATCTTTTTGAGCCACACACACTTCAGTCAATTAGCAGCATCAGATCCATCTGAGCTTTTCCACTCCCAGACTGACACACACACACACACACACACACACACACACACACACACACACACACAATAACCGTCAGCAGACACATGTGCAGGGACAGAATATGATGTCTGATTGCTCTGGGCACAGATGCATCACAGTGGGTCTAGCCTTAAAGAGAGAACTCAATGTCAAATGTTCACCAGCTCTACATCTTCCACAGCACTGCTGACACCTGTATGGACCATCAAACTAGATTTAATGACGGAGATTTGTTCAGTTGCTGCCCTGAGTAAAATAGTGAAAAAATCTAAAACATTCATATCTTAAAAGGATAGTTCACCCAAAAATGAAACTTTTGGCATCATTTACACACCCTCAAGTTGTTACAAACCTGTATGAGTTACTTTCTTCTGTTGAACACAAAATAAGATATTTTAAAGGATGTTGGTAATCAAACTGTTGACCGTAGCATCTGACTTCCATAGTAGGAAAAAAAAAATACTATGGAAGTCACTGGCTACCGTCAACTGTCTGGTTACCAATGTTCTTTAAAATGTCGTTTTTGTGTTCAGCAGAAGAAATAAACTTATCAGTTTGGAACAACATGAGGGTGAGTAAACGATGGCAACGTTTTAATTTTTGGGTGAACTATCCCTTTAAAGAGATAGTTCACTCAAATATTATAAATCTGTCATCACTTACTCATCCCTATGTTGTTGTAAATGTGTATGTCTTTCTTTCTTTTTCTTATTTTTTTCTTCTTGTATGTTGTTTTTTCTTTCAGCAAAAAAGGAGATATTTTGAAAAATGTCAGGGGGGTCCAGTGTTGTTTTTGACCCCACTAAATTTCATTGGATGGCAAAAAAAAAAAAAAAAAAAAAACTTGACAGAATTTTAATTTTTTGGTGAACTAACCCTTTTAAGCATGTGAACATTTTCAACTTAAACCTTAATTTCTTTATAGTCACCACATTTTGGACAGTCTGGGATCTTTGAGCTCTATTAGGAATCTTCTTATTCCATTATATGCACATTATTATATATTTGCCTGTAAATAAAACTCAAAGGTATTAATTAAAGATTGTCCATTTTCTTGCTCCCTTCATCTCAGGTCCTGCAAACACCCACATCATCTCAGCGCTGGAATGTGCTTATTGAGTTTTCCCACGATCCCCCCCACTACAGTTACCGCCACCTTCTGATGAACTCCATTACTTTCAGATGATTGATAGATATCTACAATCCTTTCAGACAGAGGGAGTGATGATGGAAGAGGGAAGAATATTTATCATAAAATGTAGTTTCATGTATTAAATTTGATGTTAAATATTAAAAATTAAACTTTAAATGGTTAGCTCAACAAAAAGATTTTCATTTTTGGGTGTGTGTTCACTTTGGGCTCATCTATAGTGTTTCTCATGTAAACATGTTGCCTGGTCTAGTGTGACCATATATGCTAAGAAAATTACAGTGCCTATAGAAAGTCATCATACCCCTTTGAAATAGCCATGAAATTCTCAGTCCTGAAATCAAAAGCCATTCCAAAAAAAAAAAAAAAACTTTTCAAGTTTTATTTACAAGCTTTCAAACTTTGCCTTACAACATCAAAGTAATGAAAAAAAGCAAGAATAATAGGGTTGGAAAAGTCATCAGTCCTCTGATTTAATACTTTGTAGAATCACCTTTTGCTTTAATTACAGCCATTAATCTTTTTGGATATGTCTGTACTAGCTTTGCACTCCTAGATTGAGGAATATTTGCCCATTCTTCCTTGCAGAATTGCTCAAGTTCAGTCAAATTCAATGGTGAGCAGCAATGGACTGCTTTCGGATTTAAGTCAGGGCTCTGATTTGGCCACACAGAGACATTCACCTTCCTATCCTCATTGTTTTTGGTGTTATGTTTAGGATCATTGTCGTGTTGGAAGGTGAATGACCTGCCCATCTTCAGATGTCTAGCAGAGGGATATAGGTTTTCCTCAAAAATTTGGATGTACATGGCAACATTCATTTTCCCTTCAATCCTGACCAATTGCCCAGTCCGCTAAAGAGAAACACCACCACAACATAACGCTGCTACCACCATGCTTCACAGTGGGTATGGTGTGTTTTGGGTGGTGTGCTGTGTTTGCTTTTTGCCAAGCATTGTGCTGAAAGAAAGAAGCCTTTCCTGAAAAAGTGCCACACTCAGAGCCCGTCCACACGGAGACACGTATAGATGTATATATACAAATTTTATATAATATCAGCATTTCGCCCAGATGGATCTGGCGTTTTGGGATCCTGAAACCGCTATTTTTTAAAACCAGGTCTTAAGGTCTTTGCACACTGAGTCCGAAATTTTCGCATGCGTTTTTTCGTATTCGCAAATTGCAATCCTAAAAATTCGTCACGCACAGAGACCTTGCACACTGAGTCCGATGCGTATCAATGAATGCGTTGCGAAAAAAATCGCAAAACAATACAAAATGAAGTCTTCAAGCAGTGAGCACGATTAGTTGTCTCCTCTCTTCTTAAAAAGAGAAAAAGAAAGAGGAAATATTGGGTCCATTCAATCCCAAGATTGCATAGAGAGAAAGGAGAATTCACATCATCAAGGAGCTGCGGGATTATCCGAGCGTTTCAAAGATTACTTCAGGATGTCAGTGGCTCTGTTTGATGCTTTACTACTGGCACAATCTGTCTTTATATTCGGTCTCTTTGTATTCCGCACTTTGTTTGTCATTCAGTGCTGCTGTTTTGTGCTGTAGACGACGTGGATCAACTTGTCAGATGGCATTCTGAAATTTTGCGATTGCGTATGGTGGCTCTGAATTGTCAAAACGTCTCTCAAAATGCGTGCCACAGATGCGAAAAACGCAGAAAATCGAACCTGATCCGAATATTTTTTTGACGGACGAAAGTTTCGGAGGCAGTGTGCAAAAGCGATTGACATAACGTGAGGTCGAATTTATTTTTTAACGCATGCGAATTTCGGTCTCAGTGTGCAATGACCTTTAGGGTGGATAAATCTGACAACGACACCCTTGCGTTTTCATGGGTACAGCCAATCTGTATATTTTGTGAAATGAAGACATCATAGAGAAAGCTCTGGCTTTGTGTGGATGTTGGTCTTGTTTGCACTATGAAAAAAAAACACACTTAGAAGACTCTGATGCCATCTATTAAAAGGTGCTATGGTCTGATGAGACCAAAATTGACCTTTTTGGACTGAACTCCAAGCACTATGTTTGTCGATATTTCAGGCTGTATGATAAATAACGTAATATTTCATTGATTCATTGAATTTTCATATGATGATTTTCTAAAGGCACTGTAATTTTAGCAGATATACACATTTAAAATGTACAGCCTTTCTCTTCCAGGAAAATGGACAAAAATTTTGATGACTCACCATGCACTACACAGATTTTTGTCCATTTCAATGCTCTCTAGAGTAATAATATTCCTTACCCGGTGACCAACCATCAGGTAGAAATTCATGATTCATGGCTGGTGTAAATAAATCCTTCAATTTAAAATCAAATTAAATGAAAATGGAAGCATGTCAACACAGGACATAAAACTGCACTTATCATGTGATTTCAATGCGACTGCAAGGACTAATTTGCACATTTAAATAAACTACAATTTCAAAAGGCATCAGATTTAAATGAATACTCAAAATGCCACTGTGGATCTGGAGAGGAACCTTCTAAACCACATCACAATGTCAAATTAGTGAGTCAGGGTCTCTTTATAAATTAGATATGAAAGCAGCTGCTTTAGAGGTTTTAGAGTAACCTTTTATGAAAATAATACAGCAGCGGTAAAGGTCTGTGCTTCTGGCATCTGCATGTAAATGTCATAAAGTATGTCTCTCTCTCACTATCTTTTTATTGCTTTCTCTTAACTGTTTAACTTTACTTTTTTATCTGCAAGACCGATGCGCAATGCTGTCGACCTATACTTGAAAAAAGGATTTTGTTTACCTAGATCAGCCAATAATAAATCCAGGGAGCACATTATGACCCCATAAAATAAGGAAGTTAAATTACCTCTCTTTGTTTTGAGGTACAGGGGAATAGGTGAGGAGAGGAGGGGTGACGTGCACTGAGATGATGACAGGTGATAATGTGCAGAATGTCAGGTCTTGTGGGATGGGCATCATGGTACACCTATCCCAGCACCTTCAACCAGTGTTAATGAAAAATGACAGGTCACACCCCGCAGCCCCTTCGTTTCCCACATATTTCACACTCTACGTTTTGCCAGTACGTTCAAAACTCGAAAGTTCTCATTCGAGCCTATCTAAAGCCTAAGTTGATGGAACTTGCTGCAACAGGTTTATGTGAAAAATGGCTGAGAATTCTCTAAATCCCCCTTCACTTCAAAAAGTCAGTTATTCCATAAAGGGTGCAGGGTTCTGCACCATTAGTGGACCAAAACTGCAATATTTGTTAGATTTACTAAAGACAATGTGACAGTACTGGACTGTTTAAAAATTCCCGCTATGATGTTGGAGTTGCTAAGCCATTGCAAAGCTTTTCTCAGTTGGTTGTTAGGTTGCTTGGAGGGTTAAGCAAAATTAAAAAAAAAAAAATTGGTATTCCTTGTAATTCATGAGTTGGGATCTGAATTGGAATGGGTGCAGTACACATGAAGTTACATTGGAGATTCAGTTCTTGTTCATAAATTTGTTCAATATAAAGAAGTACAGTACAGTCCAAAAGTTTGGAACCACTAAGATTTTTAATGTTTTTAAAAGAAGTTTCGTCTGCTCACCAAGGCTACATTTATTTAATTAAAAATACAGTAAAAACAGTAATATTGTGAAATATTATTACAATTTAAAATAACTGTTTTATATTTGAATATATTTCACAAAGTAATTTATTCCTGTGATGGCAAAGCTGAATTTTCAGCATCATTACTCCAGTCTTCAGTGTCACATGATCCTTCAGAAATCTTTCTAATATGCTGATCTGCTGCTCAAGAAACATTTAATGTGTACAATTGTACAAAATATTTGTGTACAATATTTTTTTTTCAGGATTATTTGATGAATAGAAAGTTCAAAAGAACAGTGTTTATCTGAAATCTAATCTTTTGTAACATTATAAATGTCTTTACTGCCACTTTTGATTGATTTAATGCATCCTTGCTGAATAAAAGTATTCATTTCTTTCATTTCTTTTCAAAAAAATAAAAATAAAAATTCTTACTGACCCCAAACTTTTGAACGGTAGTGTATAATGCTACAGAAGCTTTGTATTTCAGATAAAAGCTGTTCTTTTGAACTTTCTATTCATCAAGGAATCCTGAAAAAAAAGTACACAACTGTTTTCAACATTGAAAATAATCATAAATGTTTATTGAGCAGCAAATCAGCATATTAGAATGATTTCTGAAGGATCATGTGACACTGAAGACTGGAGTAACGATGCTGAAAATTCATCTTTGCATCACAGGAATAAATTACTTTGTCAAATATATTTAAATAGTACACAGTTATTTTAAATTGTAATAATATTTCACAATATTACTGTTTTTTACTGTATTTTTAATTAAATAAATGTAGCCTTGGTGAGCAGACGAAACTTCTTTTAAAAACATAAAAAATCTTAGTGGTTCCAAACTTTTGGACTGTACTGTATATACATTGATCTGCTCAAACAAACAGATCAATGGTTTAAAGGGGACCTACTATGCCCCTTTTACAAGATGTAATACAAGTCTCTGGTGTCCCCAGAATGTGTCTGTGAAGTTTCAGCTCAAAATACCCCACAGATTATTTATTATAGCTTGTCAAATTTGCCCCTATTTAGGTATGAGCAAAAACACACCATTTTTGTGTGTGTCGCTTTAAATGCAAATGAGCTGCTGCTCCCGGCAACCTTTACAGAAGAGGGCGGAGCTTTAACAGCTCATGCTTTGGTTGCTCAACAACAACAAAGCTGGAGAATCTCACGCAGTCTAAATGAGGATTGTCAGTAACAGTGTTCAGCCTTACATTGTTCAAACTGGAGTCGGACACTGATGGAGAGACTCAGGAAGACGTTACAACTTTTAGAATGAAACTGGATGTTTCTGAATGGTTAGTGGATAAATTTATGTAGTTGCTGTGGAGTTGATTCAACTCATCGACTAGCATGTGCAAACTAATCTTTGAGTTGAATTGACCCTCCTTTGTGAAGCGTAAAATGATGGCATGTTAACAACACTCCGCTACATCAACTCTTCATCTTCTCTAAAGCAGTCCAACATGGCCTCACCCCCTTTGTTGCATGTTCCCGGGGACAGGGTTTATGTAAATTTTGGAGTTTGTGACCAACCCAGGAAGAAGCTTGTTGTAGTCCCTTCCAGCTGTTTGTTGTAGTCCTTAAAAAGTAATTTCTGTAAAAGAAAACATCTCCCTTTGCATTTGATCATCGTAACTTTGCAGATGTTTTTGCTTAAACAGCAACATTACACACTAACTAAAGTTAAAAAGTGAAATCATAATCAACGACCCCTTTAAATGCACCACAGTGCTAAAAGATGTCACTTTTGTGACAAAAAAATAAAATAAAAAATACCACCACTTTTAAATGTTACATAATTAAACTGATCTCAAACTGAAAATGAAACTCCAAGGTATCTTCCCATTAATATTCTACTCGAGCTTCAAAGTGCAAACAGGGACATAAATCCTTTGAGCCTTCACTGAGGTGCAAAGAGAACATTGAATGCCCACTATTACGCACCAGTCCGAAGCGTTAATCTTGAGTTTCTCGGGGAAGGGCCTGTCATAGCATTCACTAAATGGCCAATTAAATCACCATGAACTCCTCTGACCACTTTCTCCCAGTCAAGCCACAGGAGGAGCAACTCGCCCTGGCAATAAAACCTGCCAGTTCCCACCCAATCCATTCCTGGCTAATTACAGCGCATTAATCAAATCCAAAATAAGCAGCAAATAAATACAGAGAATGTCACAAGGCGGTCTAGAGGAAGAAGGCCTCTCCGTACGGTAATAAATCCTTCCTCATCAAAACAAACTCGCAGTGTTGGGTTTCACTTCATTGAGGTTTGTAGAGATAAGGCAATAGCTACACAAAGGCTCTCTCGTGTTGCTGTCGTGGGCTTTGTAATGGAGCTCTAATGTAATTGCCTTTACCGCTTCATCATAGCTGGGCCGTAGTCCTGCTTTTATCAGCTCTGTCAACATAGTCTCTGTGTGCTGAGCATTTTTATGTCTCACCATCCAATGCCTACAAAAACAGGCAATGGATCAAACTGTCAGGGAACGTGTTTGCGGCGCTACTGATTTTTTTGATAGAGCGAATGTTATTTGTTCATGAAAGAGGACCTCCAAATTCTCAGTTGTAAAGAGAGTGGGGGGGAAAAAGTGGAAAGAAAATCTCAAAGATCTGTGCTTGAATAAAGGTTGAAATGAGTGTGTGAGAGATCAGGCTAAGAACACAGAAGCAGAGCTCAGAGATCAGCCAGAAAAGGATGTAAACAGATGTCTGTGATGTATGAAGAATACCAAACGCTCAGAACAGCGCTGTACAGCTCCAACATCAGAAATCCTGTTTACCACTGGCACACTGAGCAACACGCCACATTGTCTCTGAGAGCACGACACGTTGTGTATGTTTGTGTGTGCGTGTGTGTGTGGAGGAGGACAGATAACGAGGTGCTGGTTGAGTGGTCTCGCCCGCGCGGGTGCCTTGCACAGACCTCTGTCGGTAATGACTTTCTCCTCACCTCCTATCGGCACAAGTGTTCTGACTGTGTACAGAACAGAGAGACAGCAGCAGAAAGATGTGCAGGAAGACACCTATATTTAACAAACCTTTTGACACATTTGTGTGCCATTGTGAATTTCCGTCTTTATGTAAAAGTGTGTGTGTGGGTGTTTATATATATTTAAAAAAACACCCAGGACCTATACTTTTTAAAAATATCTTCTGTGTTCCATAGAAGTAAAAAAAGTCAAATTGGTTTGAAACGGCATGAAGGTGAGTACGTGATTCATTTTGGGTGAACTATCCCTTTAAGTTTATGGGGTCAAAAAAATGGAGTAGGTATAGTATTAGGAGTTGCTCCAAAAAAAAAAAAAATAGAATCAATCAAACAAACAAACATCAATATTGAAATATTGATTGAAAATACAATAATAAATCAATAAATAAATTGATAAAATAAATAGCTACCCACTAGGATTAAAAAATGAAACAAAAACTAACACTCTAACAATTAAATATCTGAAAATAAATGATTAAAATAAAATAATAAAATAAAATAAAATAAAATAAAATAAAATAAAATATATTCTTGGGAGTTGCTCAAAAAAGTTACTCATTTGGATGGATGGATGGATGGATGGAACACTATAACAATGTAATATTTGAAATAAAATAAAATAAAATAAAATAAAAGGAGCTGCTCAAAAAAGTTACCCATTTGGATGGATGGAACACTATAACAATGTAATATTTGAAATAAAATAAAATAAAATAAAATAAAATAAAATAAAATAAAATAAAATAAAATAAAATAAAATAAAATAAAATAAAATAAAATAAAATAAAATAAAAAGGAGCTGCTCAAAAAAGTTACCCATTTGGATGGATGGAACACTATAACAATGTAATATTTGAAATAAAATAAAATAAAATAAAATAAAATAAAATAAATTCTTGGGAGTTGCTCAAAAAAGTTACCCATTTGGATGGATGGATGGATGGATGGATGGATGGAACACTAACAATGTAATATTTGTGATTGAAATAAAATAAAATAAAAAATATATATATTATTAGGAGTTACTAAAAAAAGGGTAGGATGACTAAATCAAAAATAAATACAATTAAATATGTATAAAAAATACACTATAGCAATGAAATATTTGTGATTCATATGTGGAATAAAACCAAATAAATACTAAGTATATTATTGGGAGTTGATCAAAAAGGAAAATGCACTAGGAAATAAATAAATGAATAAACAAACAAACAAACAAACAAACAAACAAACAGTACAATGGAAAGTGGCCTTGTTAATGCCACCTTAATAGACAACATACAAAGGATTATCATTTTGGTCCTGCTGAAGGTATTGGTACGGTCATCTAGCAGAAAGTTAGTGGAGTGTTTCAGGTTTATGATTGATCCGTATCTCCACCCCTTCAGTGAGGCACACAGGAAGTGGATGAGGATCTGTATGTCACTCAAAACAAACAATTCAGATATCATCAGAGACACCCCCAGGCTCTTCTCTCCAATCTCTCAATAACTCGCTCAATGTCTCCCAGCATCTCCTGCATCTGTTCCTTACTTTCACCTCAAGAGCTGGCCTCTCTCACAACAGCAAATATCATATCAGCATATGTTATGAATGCATCTGTTTATATATAGGACATTTGAAAAGATGTTTTTTTTTTTTTTTTTTTTGCTAAAAGCTCTTTATTAAACAGAAAGTTTCATTATAATTCCTGCAAACACTTCAAATCACATTTACAGGATCATATTAAGATAAATTTGAATATTAGGCGCTTGCCGCATGCATGCTCTGCTTCGAGCTTAACCATGAGTCATGACCTGACACTCTTTTGTTTGACTGCATTGACAAGCATTTGTGGAAACTGCTCTTCTGTATGTGTGAGCTCAGTGCCATCAGCACTGCTTTAATAAAGAGCTCAGACGCTATCAGCACAGGGCCTGCCATAGCTCAGCGTATGATTGACGGGGATGGGGAACAAAGACACCATCTCTCATAACGTAAACACAGGCTGACATTAATCACAAGAAGTGTCTGTCCCTGAAACGACGGAGAGATAAGGTCGAGTAGGAACCGGGTTGGGCCTTCTACTGCAGTGACTCACAATGTTTCATTAATCTGTAAAGGGACAGTTCGCCCAAAAATGAAAATCCATGTCTTCTTTTACTCACCCACATGATGTTTCAAACTTTTTTTTTTTTCCATGGTGCACAAAAGGTGCATTTTTGAAGAGCATCCTGGATACGCTTTTCGATATTATAATCAGAATGATTAAACACTGTTGTATTTTGGGGTATTTATCACTTTAAAGTTTAAAACAAATATAGTGACCAAATGTCCCTACAAAGATAGTAACACCAGTCATTTTTGACATTGTGGGGACATTTATTTGGTTCCCATGAGGAAAACAGCTTATAAATCATACTAAGGCCATGTGTCCCCTAAAGCATTCTTTTTCCAGCGAGTAGTGTATTTTTTCCAATTGTTTTCAATGGGAGCATCACGTTTTTTAAATGCCAGATCCAATGCAAGTTGAGTTCAATTGACAGCGCTTGTTCATATTGTTGATAACCACAAAAATTAATTGCAACTTGTCCCTCCTTTTCTTTAAAAAAGCAAAATCTTGGTTAGAGAGAGGCACTTACAATGGAAATAAATGGGACTAATCTGTAAACATTAAAATACTCCCTTACTCAATACTATAGCCACACTCTTAGAGTAAAAAAGGTGGGGTACTAAATAGAACCCTACGGTTCTTGGCTAAAATTTAAATAACAGGCCAAAAAGTTTCTGTATAATGAGAAATGTCTTAAAGGGAACCTATAATGCCCTTTTCACAAGCTGTAAGATAAGTCTCTGGTGTCCCCAGAATGTGTCTATGAAGTTTCAGCTCAAAATATCCCACAGATCATTTATTATAGCTTGTCAAATTTGTACCTATTTGGGTGTGAAAAAACCACGCCGTTTTTGTGTGTCCCTTTAAATGCAAATGAGCTGCTGCTCCCGGCCCCCTTTCCAGAAGAGGGCGGAGCGTTAACAGCTCGCGCTTCGATTGCTCAACAACAACAAAGCTGAAGAATCTCACGCAGCAAAAATGACGATTGTCAGTAACAGTGTTCAGTAACTAAAGTTAAAAAAGTGAAATCATAATCAAGGACCCCTTTAAATGATTGAATAATACGTTAATGTTTTTTTTTTCTAGTGATGAAGTGTTACATGCTGTTTAATTCATAAAATTTAAATAACATTAAATTAATAAAACCTAAATTAATTAATTAAAGGTGCCCTAGATTCAAAAATTGAATTTACCTCAGCATAGTTAAATAACAAGAGTTCAGTACATGGAAAAGACATACATTGAGTCTCAAACTCCATTGTTTCCTCCTTCTTATATAAATCTCATTTGTTTAAAAGACCTCCGGAAAACAGGCGCATCTCAACATAACACCGACTGTTATGTAACAGTCGGGGTGTACGCCCCAATATTTGCATAATGCAAGCCCATGTTTCCAACATTATGAAAGGCATTAGACAAGGGCAGCCAGTTAACGTCTGGATGTGCACAGGTGAATCAACAGACTAGGTAAGCAAGCAAGAACAATAGCAAAAAATGGCAGATGGAGCAATAATAACTGACATGATCCATGATAACATGATATTTTTAGTGATATTTGTCTTTCTAAATGTTTCGTTAGCATGTTGCTAATGTACTGTTAAATGTGGTTAAAGTTACCATCGTTTCTTACTGTATTCACGGAGACAAGAGCCGTCGCTATTTTCATTTTTAAACACTTGCAGTCTGTATAATGCATAAACACAACTTCATTCTTTATAAATCTCTCCAACAGTGTGTAATGTTAGCTTTAGCCACGGAGGACAGCCTCAAATTCACTCAGAATAAAACGTTAACATCCAAATAAATTAGGGATGTCCCGATCACGTTTTTTTGCCCTCGAGTCCGAGTCCGAGTCATTTGATTTTGAGTATCTACCGATACCGAGTCCCGATCCGATACTTCTATAATACATAAAAAAGAATAAAGAAGAGTGAAAAAACTGATCCAGGAACAGTGCTTTTCAGGTTTTTCAGGTGTCTAACAGTAGTTTTCACATACAGAAAATGGATAAAGTAATCAAATATAAAATATCACTGCATATTATCTTTACTGTATAAAATAAATAAAGATTAATCATTATTGAAGTTACAAAAACTATTCAGTCAAGAGCAGTGAGTGATTTCTTTGTTATTTGTTGTTTGATTTAACATTAAAAACAGGCAGCAGGAATAGTTTTTTCCCCTTTAAGACATGCACGATCCAGTACATATACTGTTACACATGCAATGTCTTTCTCGACTAATATACGTTCACTTAAGACATAACCGACTATGTTTGCTAGGATACTCGCTAGGACGGGCATGTTGACATAATTTTTGTATGAAATTGCCCGCTGAAGCGCAAGACTTGAAAGAGAACTCAGTATTTGCGCGCTGACTGAAATAAGCGTGTGCGCGCTTCGGATGAGCACACACAAATCTTCTCACAGCGCGTGCGAGTTCTCTTTCGCGTCTTGTTCTTGAAGGTTTAAATCAGCAAGGCTTAAATGAGTTTAGTTTAAACACAGATAGCAATGTGTGCTGTTCAGGTCTCACCTGCGCTCGTGCGCTATCAACGCCCGGGTGATGACGGCGTACATGACTGGACATTAGAGCAGACGGCACTCGCAGTGAACAGTTTACAAAGAGTGACTATTTTGTCCACGATTTCTGATTATCGTTGTTGTAACGTTTTGCGCATCCATCGACTGAAACATACATTATCTGAACTCTGTCTGTCTGTTTTCCACGATGCTATTTTAAACAAACCATATTAACCAATAGATGCGTCATTCGAGATGGACCGCGGTGCAAGTGCGTACCGAACCGTAAGTGGAGAACCATACGGTTCGATTTTTTTACCGAGAACCGTTGCACCCCTAATACATATATATCCGAGTCCTGATCGGGAGGTAACGTCCGATTCCGATCGAGTCTGAAACCACGTGATCGGGCCCGATTTCCGATCACGTGATCGGATCTGGACATCCCTAAAATAAATACTTTACTCACATAATTCGAAGCATGCATACAGCATGCATGACGAACATCTTGTAAAGATCCATTTGAGGGTTATATTAGCTGTGTGAACTTTGTAAATGTGCTGTAATATAGTCGACAGTATTTTCTTGTAAAACATACTCCAATCATTATTTACCACTTACAGAAACAATTATTTTACAGTCTCCACCAAGACAATGCGATCGGGACGTAGTCACCGTTGCTTATTCTCTCTGTGCACTCAGAGTCTTGCTAGACATGATTGACAGGACCAGTGATAATGAATTTTAGCCATGTCAATGTGCTTTAGTGCATTATTATGGATCTATAATTGATCAGTGAGTTTCATGCAAGTTTGATTATTACACATGCTTCTCTTTGTTATTTTGCATGCTTTTTGATAGCGGCATGTGAGTATGAACATATGGTCATATCAGACAAGCTCACGTGGTCTGCGTAACCAAGCCAATTACAGAGATAACCAAGCTAATAAGGCACGGGTTGCTCTATTTCAGATGCACAGGAAACACACCTGCAGCATCCAGCAGACAGACCAACGAGCGAGAGGTGTGAGGAAGAGGAAGATTATCTGATCATTAGAATTGTCTGTGAAACATTTACGTTGACCTTGTATCTCTGCGAATGTTAAAAAGCATTAATGCAATTAGGTACAGTAATCCATGTTCATGCATGGTGGCACTAAGTGCCTCGTCAGAGCCGTTTCTAATGTCATTCACTTTAAGACGAGCACTTACTGTCTATTCTTCATTGTCAGCATGCATATCTTCAATCTAAAGCCTCTTTTGCTGTGTTCCTGGCTCTTCTGATAAGAAACTTCTTGGCAACCTCCCATTATGTTTGCCAGATGTTCCTTGAACCGTAAATCTGCTTTGCCTAAATCGTGATTTCGGTGAATAAAGCTGAAACGTGCATGTGATGTGCTCTCTTTAAGTTGCTATTTGTGTTCTTCTGTTTTGTTTTGCTTTGTGTTCTTGTCTTTGTTTAAACTGTGCACTCCACCCCAAATCATAAAAATGAATAACAGAGAATTATGCAGCCCAGGGGCAAAGCAAACAAACACAGGTGTTTCTTAACAATCCTGACAGAGAAGGTGAACCTGCGTTGATATCCACATCTGGTGAGTACAAGAAAAACTGTTGTGTGCTTTAAAAGCTAATGCTTCATTAACCATGATGTATTTTATTTATTTTACTTTCCACATTTTGCACAGTAAATTATTTCATTACTATAACTAAAACTGACTGCAGTGGTTGGCAAAAATTCACAGTAAACAAATATAGTAACCAAATGTCCCCACAAAGATAGTAACACCAGTCATTTTTGACATTGTGGGGACATTTATTTGGTTCCCATGAGGAAATCAGCTTATAAATCATACTAAGGCCGTGTGTCCACGAAAGCGTTCTTTTTCCAGCGAGTAGCGTATTTTTTCCAATTGTTTTCAATGGGAGCGTCACGTTTTTTAAAGGTGCCCTAGATTCAAAATTTGAATTTACCTCGGCATAGTTGAATAACAAGAGTTCAGTACATGGAAAAGACATACATTGAGTTTCAAACTCCATTGCTTTCTCTGTCTTATGTAAATCTCATTTGTTTAAAAGACTTCCGGAAAACACACGGATCTCAACATAACACCGATTGTTACGTAACAGTCGGGGTGTTCGCCCCAATATTTGCATATGCCACCCCATGTTCCCAACATTATGAAAGGCATTAGACAAGGGCAGCCAGTAACGTCTGGATCTGCACAGGTGAATCAACAGACTAGGTAAGCAAGAACAACAGCGAAAATGGCAGATGGAGCAATAATAACTGACGTGATCCATGATAGCATGATATTTTTAGTGATATTTGTAAATTGTCTTTCTAAATGTTTCGTTAGCATGTTGCTAATGTACTGTTAAATGTGGTTAAAGTTACCATTGTTTCTTACTGAATTCACGGAGACAAGAGCCATCGCTATTTTCATTTTTAAACACTTGCAGTCTGTATATTTCATAAACACAACTTCATTCTTTATAAATCTCTCCAACAGTGTAGCATTAGCCGTTAGCCACGGAGCACAGCCTCAAACTCATAGAGAATCAAATATAAACATCAAAATAATGACTTTACTCACATAATTCAAAGCATGCATACAGCATGCATGATGAACATCTTGTAAAGATCCATTTGAGGGTTATATTAGCTGTGTGAACTTTGTAAATGTGCTGTAATATAATCGGGAGCTCGTGTGGCAGGGAGCACGCAAATTAAAGGGGCGGCGCGCTGAAAAAATCAGTGCATAGTTAATGATGCCCCAAAATAGGCAGTTAAAAAAATGTATTTAAAAAAATCTATGGGGTATTTTGAGCTGAAACTTCACAGACACATTCAGGGGACACCTTAGACTTACAGTATATTACATCTTGTGAAAAAGCATTCTTGGGCACCTTTAAATGCCAGGACCGCAACGAGTCGCTGAGCGTCTTTTTCATGCTCAAGTGCTGAGCGTTTTTTTCCACTTTGCCTTGAGTTGAAGAATATACAACTTTGAGTAAAATGCTGCACTCATTTTAGACAGCCGTCCAATCAGAGTGGAGAAGGGGCAGGACAAATACAACACCGACCAGTCGCCACATTCTGCTTGTACAGCGTCAACAGATGACAATAACGAGCATAATAATGGAACAAAATAATTTAAAACTAGAGCCAGAGCAAATACTTTACATTGTATCAACATTTTTATAAAGAAACAGTACAGAAACTAACTACCTGTGAAATGAGATACTAGTAACACTTCCGCGGATATTCCATATCATAGCAAGCAGTATCATTACGCTACATTACGCTAAAAAAGCTGGGTTAAAAACAACCCAAGTTGGGTTGAAAAGGGACAAACCCAGTGATTGGGTTGTTTTAACCAAGTTGGGTTAAATGTTTGCTCAACCTGCTGGGTAGTTTTATTTAACTCAACTGTTGTTTAAAAATGAACCCAAAGTGTGTTGGAAATAATATTTTTTGCTTATTGATAAATAAGCATTATTGATAATTTGCTTATTGCTTATTGATAAATGTTCACCTTATGATTATTATTGTTGCCTCTATTAATTATGTGTCTGATTTATGCGTCAAACTATTTTGGCTTCATTTTAAGCAATATAGTCATTTTTAAACAATAGTTGGGTTAAATAAAACTGCCCAGCACGTTGGGCAAACATTTAACCCAACCGCTGAGTCAAAACAACACAATCGCTAGGTTTTTCCATTTTCAACCCAACGTGGGAGGTTTTTAACCCAGCATTTTTTTAGTTTTTTCCAATAAATTAAAAAGTCTTACAGCAATCTTTAATCCAAACTCTAAATAAATATAACTCATACTTTTAGATTTGCTGACAAAAACAAAAACGATTTCTCCCTAAGCAAGATTCTCTCAGATCCATTCAGCTAAAAGGCGCTACCGAGAGCAATTTTCTCCCAATGTGTCTTTTACTCATTGGAAAGAGGTTCTCTTCTACCGCTGCACTTAAACTCTCAGTCTCAGCAAGGAGCACTCAGTCTCATCTGTTGTAGTGCATTGTCAGCTTACCCGCTTCCATTTGGAAACATGTCAATACAGCCTAGAACGGGCCTGGCAAGGCACACTGTCCATTTGGAGCAATTCCTAAGCCATAAACAGAAGGGGGAGGAATGAAAATGAAAAACAGACAAACTCTACACAAACATGAAGCAAAGCAGCAAGCCCTGCCATTTCTGTCAGTCTGGCTGAAGTGATACGACTAAAAGTGTGAAACGACAATAAATGCAATATTTCTGCTTAGCCCATAGTGGTAAGTGAGGCCAGAAAACGTAAGACTGTGAAAGTAGTCATTCATTTTGAACTCAAGTGCAGATTGTTAATCTTGTAAGTACTTAAAGAAGGATGTAAGGCCATGAATGTGGCAAATTACATTTACTCAGACACACAAAATCACTCACAAACATGAGGCTTTGGCTCAAGGGCCAGATTGAAGCTTTTAGGCAGTGTTAAAGACAGCGTCCTGGATGTGAGTTTGCCTGGATTAAGACAGGCCTGAAGCTGAACTGAATGTCCTTATGAGAGAAAGCTCACGGGTTACCAGACCGATCCAAGATCAATACTCAAAAGACAGCTTGTAGAAGAATGCCTTAGTGTAGTTTGGAAAATTGGGCATGCATCCAGCTGGCAGAAACAGCCTAAGTAATTACACCAATTTTTTTCTTTTTTTTCATATAGACCCAGGGGAATCTGGAGCTCCAGGGAGAACCCAAATTTTACACCAGTTTTTGCTCTTTTCAGCTTCAGTCAAAGTATGTAACAAAGAGTCGATCAGTAAATCTCACCTTGGGCAATTAAAATATCTGTTGCCATTCAGCATGGAGGTCAGATGTTTCCTATTGTGCAGCTGCAGTGATTAATCACAGCCACATATACCATATCTGTTCGTACAAGTGAGTGTGTGCCAGAGAAAAAGAGAAAAACGGAGAAGCACAGAGGTTTTATATGTATTTTGAGCCCTGAGATCCTTAGGGAATCCATAGTGTCCTCTCCCAATGATTGCATTCAGAATGACTTCTGATTGATTTACAACTAGTGGCAAAATCAATCAAACAAAATAATATGACATTAGTCTATATTGCCAATTAGGGTGCAAATGCAGTGCAGACAGCAATTTCAATGTCTGAAAATTGAAAAAGATAAAAAAAAAATTATCTAAATGGTTCACTATGCAATTCAACAGTTGCACAGGGGCCAACAAAAGACCCAAATGGAACCTGCAGACACATTTCCTGTTCTGCAAAATGGAAGATCAAAATGTATTAAAACTATGAGTAGTGTAAAAAATAATCATGGTTTTCACAAAAATATTAAAGGGTTAGTTCACACAAAAAATGAAATTTCTGTCATTAAGTACGCACCTTCATGTCATTCCACACCCATAAGACCTTCATTCATCTTTGGAACGCAAATTAAGATATTTTTGATGAAATCCGAGAGTTTTTATCCCCCAGAAAGCAACAAAATTACCATCTTTCAAGGTCCAGAAAAGTAGTAAAGACATCATTAAAATAGTCAACATGACTGCAGTGGTTCAACCTTTAACCATGTTATGAAGCAAGGAGAATACTTATTGTACACAAAAACTAAACATAAATAACGACTTTATTCAACAATCTCTTCTCTTGCCTGTCAGTCTCTCCTACACAGTTTACGCACTTCCGTGTTTACGTCCGAACGCTGCCTCTTGGATTTCACCAAAAATATCTTCATTTGTGATCCGAAGATGAAAGAATGTCTTATGGATTTGGAACAACATGAGGGTGAGTAATTAATTACAGATGTTTTTTTTTTTTTGTTTGTTTTTGGTAGAACTAACCCTTTAAGCAGCACAATTGTTTTCAACTAGGGCTGTCAAATGATTAATCACGATTAATCACATACAAAATAAAAGTTTGAGTTAGCCTAATATATGTGGGTGTACTGTGTGTAATTATTATGTATATATAAATACAAACACATTCATGTACATATTTGAGAAATATTTACAAGTATATGTATTTATTTATATTTTTATATAATTTATATTATACATAAATACATTTTTGGTACATAAATAACATATTTCTCTTAAATATATACATTAATTTGTGTGTATTTATATATACATATTATTTACACACATTACTCACACATATATTATGCAAACTCAAACTTTTATTTTGTATGCGATTAATCACGATTAATCGTTTGACAGCCCTATTTTCAACATTAAATGTTTCTTGAGTTTAGTAAATTCAGCTGCTGAAAATTCAGCTTTGTCATGACAGGAATGCATTTTAAAATAAATTAAACAGAAATAGAAAACAGTTATTTTTAATTTGAACAATTTTTCGCAATATCAATGTTTTTGCTGCATTTTTTTTAAAATTAAATAAATGCAGCCTTGGAGAACATACATTAACATTAAAACATTCGCACCGACCACAAACATTTGAACAGTAGTGCACATGCTCATTTTGAGATTTATGCATTATTTAGGGAGTAATACAGTTCGGTGCATATCTGGGGCCATATTCACAAAATATCTTAAGGCTAAAAGTAGCTCGTAACTTGTCGATTTAGGAGAAACTCTTAAAAATAATGGGCGTGTCAGTCCTAATTTTAGGACTCCTAAATTTTTGCTCTAAGAGTATTTCACAAAGCATTTTAGTGCTAAAACTAGCTCCTAAATCTGAGTAGTCAAGAGGACTCCTAAGTCACTAAGACCAAATCACAAACAGTCCTAATCCACCCAAAGACACAGTACACCATTGAGGCAATAGCGATAGAGCCTTGGGTGCTGAACCTTTTCTTCATAAATGCAATACATATTACATGTAGATTTGAATCTACAATAAAACGCCAAAAATAAATCTTTAATAAATAAATAAATAAATAAATAAATAATGCCTGATTGCCTGTGGAAGTTGTTTTAATTAGTTCACACTTACAAATGATCAAACAGAACATGTACTAGTTTAATTAGTGACACTTAGCCTACATTTTAAAACCTTTAATTGAATATGGCAACATTTTTATTTTAAAACCTTTATTTTAATATAGAAACATGATACCTCATTCTACAATATTTCCATGATTAAATCGCTGACTCCTCCCCCGTCAGCCAATCACTGTGGGCATAGTCCATAGCAACGAGGTCAACCCCGCCCGTACTCTTAGCTTAAGACTTCAGTCTATTCCTTAGTAAAAGTTTGTCTCAGCAGCTTTGTGAATAGGTTTTAAGAGAAAACTCTTAGCTAAGAACTTTTACTGCTATTTAGGAGAAGTGGTAAGATAAAATGTTTTGTGAATACGGCCCCTGGTTACATATGCACTTCAGATGTTTTATTTATGTATTTATTTGGTGTTTGAATTCTATGTTTTCTGAAGATGCTATGTGTTCTGTGTAGATGGTTGCTGTACACAGAGAGTGGTGCTGAAATGAGCTGAGAAGATCATCTATGTAACTGTACTGATGGAGCTGTCCAGCGTTCTAGTGCTGATCAAGGAGATGGCGGGCAACAAATGAGCACAAATGAGGAAATGTAAGATGATTTTTTCTTTTTCTAATCTTTTTTGACATCTTATAGTTAGGGCATATATAGCTGTAGACATAAGTCATTGATTAGAATTTAACATTTTAAAGTTTTAAAGATGAAATCCAAGAGATTAGCTGATTCCAACTATAATAATAACATAGAAGAGTGATATCATTGGAATCACTTTCTGAACTTTCTGAATGATAAAAACAATGAGAAGGCAATCAAATTCCATCTAACTTTAAAGCACGCTGCAATTATGATCAGGTGGATGCTTACATATTACAGTTTTTGTTCTTGGTGTGACTGGGCCTTTATCATGATGATTCTGCAATTTAGATCCATATAAATTGACCCAAGAAGAAACAACATGCCGACATCTGTTTGAGCATCATTTTCCTCAGTATCCAGTCCCAGTGTCAGCGCTGTATTCCTTTCCTCTCATTGGTATACATTTTGTTTGGTAAACTGGCAGGATAGACACTGAATTAGACAGCTAGTGTTTGTAGAAACCAGCTTTTTGTGTGTCAGCACCTGTTGCTTGTTTGCCAGTAGGAATTCAGAGATGCAGCAAGTGTCTTCAAGCATTCCATGAAGAATTAAATATGCAGCAATAGATCAATATCAGAACCAAACAATTTGCCTGAGGCAGAATACCTCGTGCATGCTGGGATAAGTAAGTGGAAATAGATGGAAGAGATTTAGACACACCATGAAAGATACAGGGACTGGTGGTGCAGGCAGAACTATCAACATCAGCCCCTTTAGAAATAAGAGCTGATAAACAATAGCTCTATTTGTTTAGTATTCAGTCATTTCAGTCTGTCACCATCCATGCCAATATATCAGGTGATCTGACTGCATATCAAGTGTTATATGTTGTCAAATCCTGCCAATAAAAAGAGCTGAGAGAGAGAGACTGTTTTCCATCTCGCAATGCAGCACCGTCTGCACAGCCTGGGAATCTCAGTGGGAGGTTAATGGTCCATCAGTTTCGATCCAAATCCATCTACCGAGAGTCAGATCCAGGGGGAAAAGCGGAATTCCGTGTCCGAGTCTAGACATCATCTAAACACCCAGCTGTAGACGCAGACCCCCCTCATGCCTTACAGAAGGAGAGATTTCACTGGGAAAGATGTTAGTGATCCATAAATCTGCACACATTTTATAAAACATACAGGCTTTGTTGATTAATAGCCAGAGTTATTTGGTCTTAAGGGCTCTGTCACAGCAAGCTTACTTAAAAGCACAAGTGCCAGAAGGGAATATGAGGCCTCAGCTTGTCATTTCCTCTCAGTTATTTTTTGCACACTCTAATTAGCTGTGTGAAAGAAAAAGATCTCTCATAGTCTGTAAACTGGCTGCTGTTTAAAGGTGTCGGGTCACACCATCATTACAGAGAAAACAACAAACAGCAGCAACAGAGCGACTGAAGAAAAAAGCCCTGAAGTAAAAAATAAATAAATAAATAAATAAAATTATGCACATTTGTGCCAAACATAGTTTATCCAACACTTAACAAGTTAAAGTTCACTACTGTAAAAAGTTAAAATTCGTTCTCATTTACTACCCACGTCATTCTAAATCTCTACGCAGTTCTTTTTTTCTGTGAAACACAAAGGAACATTTAAGAATTTTTGAAATTTTAAACAGGTAAGAAAAACAAAATAAAAGCACCACAAGTAGTTCATGTTACTCAATTCAAGTCGTTCAAAGCCAACTAACATTATTATATGAGAAAAAAAAATCTAAAAATAAACAGAAATGTGCCTATGATAGCCCCCAGAGGGCACTCCTCCCTAGTCCTTTGTCATTCTATCATGAACTACATTACCCATACTCATTATCGTGTGATTGCATCCACCTGTGTGTCTTTAGCTTGTTATTGTCTGTTTATATAAACCCTGTGTTTTCTCTCACTCTTTGCAAAGTCCTGTATGATGTTACACTGCATTTCTGAGCATTATCCTTATCTCCTGTGCCTTGGTTTTTTGATTCACTGCCTGTTCTGGATTACCCTTTTGCCTGTGTTTTCTGCCCAGTCGCTCATTTGAATGGTTTGCCCATGTGTTTTGACTTAGTGTTTTAAGGATTACGATTCTGGGTTGTCACAATAAAGCTGCATTTAGATCTTTAACTCAGTCTTGGAGCAGTTCATAACGGACGTGTTTTTTAAAAGATTAACTTTTTATCTTGAGTGCCCGTGTGGTCCGATCCAACAGACGAGCTACTGTAGCTCAAATTGCTCAAGAAGTTAATGCTGGTTCTGATAGAAAGGTGTCAGAATACACAGTGTATCACAGTTTGTTGCGTATGGGGCTGCATAGCTGCAGACCTTTCAGGGTGCCCATGCTGACCCCTGTCCACCGCCGAAAGTGCTGACAGTGGGCATCTGAGCATCAGATCTGGACCACGGAGCAATGGAAGAAGGTGCCTGGTCTGATGAATCACGTTTTCTTTTACATCACGTGGATGGCCGGGTGAGTGTGCGTCACTTACCTGGGGAACACATGGCACCAATAAGAAGGCAAGTTGGTGGAGGCAGTGTGATGCTTTGGGCAATGTTCTGCTGGGAAACCTTGGGTCCTGCCATCCATGTGAATGTTACTTTGACACGTACCACCTACCTAAGCATTGTTGCAGACCATGTACACCCTTTCATGGAAACGGTATTCCCTGGTGGCTGTGGCCTCTTTCAGCAGGATAATGCATCCTTCCACAAAGCAAAAAATGGTTCAGGAATGGTTTGAGGAGCACAACAACGAGTTTGAGGTGTTGACTTGGCCTCCAAATTCCTCAAATCTCAATTCAATCGAGCACCTATGGGATGTGCAGAACAAACAAGTCCGATCCATGGAGGCCCCACTTCGCAACTTACAGGACTTAAAGGATCTGCTGCTAACATCTTGGTGTCAGATACCACAGCACTCCTTCAGGGATCTAGTGGAGTCCATGCCTTGACGGGTCAGGGATGTTTTGGCAGCAAAAGGGACAAACACAATATTAGAAAGGTGGTCATAATGTTATGCCTGATCGGTATATATACATTGAAATAAGTGATCACCCAGATTGAGACCTACCTATATTGTATTTATATAAAGCGTTCACAGACAAATTTGCTTTATGTATTTCCCTGGCGTCAAAATCAGGCAGACAGGTCAGCAGGTCTCACACTAAGGATGATTATAAACAGGGTTTATGCAAGGTCTCGATATGGGTTTTTAAAAGATGAACTGATTTTAACTTACGCCATATCTTTTTTTAACAGAGTGTCATGCAAGACGCGAGTGCAACATACATACACGTCTGTCTAGCGCTTTTACAAAAACATTGAAAAGTAGCGCACTGTAATGGAAAAACATGTTCTGTGTGAACGGCTCCTAAGATGTTCGTTACGGTTTTAACTACAAGGGGTGAGGGAGCTCTGTCTCTTTAATAAAGGTTTCTCACACAATTCCTCTTCAGGTTAAATCATGGTGGCTTTAAAAATGGAGGAAAGCCAAGCTGAGGAAGTCTGGGACATCTGGGGAATCATTTCTAATCAGAGTCAGTCACGCTGTATGCCACGGTTGTTTTTCATTCGTGTTCCCACCTTGCTTTAAATAAGGAGCGTGCCATCAGGACCCTGTTGTGGCTTACAGCCTCACTGGAGAGCGGCCTGTTTCTCCTCCTTCTGGCCCTCGGTGAACCCTATATCCTGCCGCTGAACCCATGAACTCCTCTCTAACAGGCGTGGCGTTTGCTCTCTGTGGCTTTATTTCCACTTTTGCCCACCCAGGCCTCGGGGGAAAATCCCTTTAAGGGCTTAGTGAAGGTGGGATTCCAAATTCCAACAATAGCGTTATCTACCAGGCTAAGCCTGTGCATGACCCACAGCACAACACACATACACACACAAAAATAAACATGTAAATAAATCATGCATTCTTCACGCACACAAGCTAAGCTGCTTTTCAGATACTCTACTGAGGGAATACAATAGGAGAGCTACAAAAACTTGCGTACACAAGAAAAAGAGGCACCGAGGTGACATATGCTGCAGCGTTTAAAAGGAAGAGACAAGCACGTGCTGAACAGAGAACTGCAATCTAACACACTAACTCAAAATGGCCTTTTGTGCACCGCAAATGAGCATTTTCATCATCTGCGAATGAACAGAGTGAATGCTGAGCATTGTCACGTAACCTCGCGAACGTGAACTCGTAATGAGAGGCAGCCGGGGGAGAGTTTCATGCCACCGCTGGATAAATCTGATTAATCATTTATTGCATCTTGCTGCAGCAGATTACTGTAATTTGAGCTTTGTTTGTCTGTACAAACAGAGCATTGAAAACTGCAAATCACAGGACTTGGCAGTATGGAAATGAAGGTTGACATGCTTGTATTATTTAGTTCTGCATGATCAGTTTGTATGAAAAGAATATTATAGTCACAGAGCTCAATATAATAGTTTATTCAGAATAAGCAGCTCTTGGAATATGTAAATACTACCTCTAACCACCACTTATATATCTCGTGGTTCACATATATTTGGACACATAATCATTATCAATGGCTTAATGGATCCCAAGAGATTTTTTAGGTTAACTCTCAAGTGTTTTCATACTGGGGGGTGCAAGAAGGTGCTAGGGGCAAAAGACAAAAAATGTTGTCTTTTTAGGGCCATCGAAATGAACTAAAACTTAAGGCCTGGCTGAGTTGCGTCGGTAGAGTATTGAAACTCGTGATTATGGTAAGGGGCGTAACATTTCTGAAATACATTCGAAGCAGACAACCAATCACAATGCACTTTTTGGAAAGAGGAACTTCATAGAGACATAAACTAAACACAACCTGGTCTCACAGGAGAGACGTACCCGTGGGCACCTTTTCGCGAGACACAAAATTACGTACCGACGAGTACGTCTCGCTGCAGTTTCCGACAGAAACGAACGCTAGAGGCTGGTAAAACGTCGATAAGTGCTTTTGCTTGTTTTCACACACGGTTTCGATGACGGCCGGGGTCGGATTATGGATTCGTAAAGACTCGTTTTGGCATCTCCCCGTGCAATATCATGTTATGACTTCAAAACGCAACTGACGGCAAAAAAAAAAGAGAGCTCAAAGAGAGATCTAAACGAGCTGAAAAACGGTACACAATCACGGACGCTTCTTACGTCACGTTTGCTTTTGTTAACACTATCGGGTAGGTTTAGGCGTAGTGTCGGTGGGAAGTTATTTTAAAACGCAACGGAGCGCAAATGTCAAATCGAGAACCGCGGCGATTCGTCTAAAAAGCAACGTCATAAAAACGTACCGCATTCACCCTCTTATCTGAAAAAAAAAGAACACGCTTTTAGCGCCGCTCAGTGGACATTTCAGAGCGAAACTGCAGCGATATGTACTCATTGGTACGTATTTCGCGACTCGCGAAAACGTGCCCACAGTTACGTTTTCGTCATGAGACCAGGTTGCCTAAACAGGGCTACATTTCCCAAAAGCATTATTATCTAAGTTGATCACAGGGAACATTGCTGACAGTGGTCTTCATGAACAACTTGGGCTCACAATGCTTTTGGGAAATGTAGCCCTGTTTAGGCAACCTGAAATGCATCCCAGAGTGTTACTGGCAGACTGGGAGGAGAGGTACTGCAACAATGTAAAATATGTGAAAAATAATGTGTTTTTTGAATATTCAAGCATGAAAAACTATTCTAGTAGACCCCAAAAACAAAATCAAGACTTTGTAAAAGGGCATAATAGGTCCCCTTTAATTATTACCTTAACACATTACCCAACATTAACCAAATTTACACAAATACATTTTTAATTGAACTGAAAAACATGTATAATGACAATATAAAACACAAATATTATATTTGGGGGGGAAAATAAATGAAAAAATTGTCTTTTCCTAAATTATATTGATGATTGATTGATTGATTGCAATACTATGTCTACCTTGTGAGTTTATTAGTTTATTAGTTGAGGGGGGCACTGAGGTCTCTGGGATCCCAAATATAAAGAATGTCACATGAATGCATTTCAACACAACATAAGAATTAATAGTTAAAAATGGTGTTACAAATCACTGACCCAGTTTCTTCAGTGTTGCAAATGCATTACTCTGCCCTAAGAATATTTTTGCTGTTCATTTATTGTATACTAAAGGCATTTCACACACTAAAACACCATGCCAACACACTCCACAACCTTGCTGTGTCCACTCTAAAAATCACATCTTGCATCAGGGCCTACACAGCCCCTGGACTCCTTTCACTCTCCATTACTTCAAACTTCTGTGTGACAGCCTCCAGACTCCAGTAACAAAGCAATTTAGGCTGAGAGGAAGAATGCAGCTCTGAAGATGTAATTGGTGCACTGGGCTCTTGGATCTCTAAAGCACATTGGTGGGGATATTAGCTTTGAGTGTCTCCCCTCACAGGCAGGCCTCACAGTGATGGATTTAGAAGTAATGTGTCCATTCACCTGTGAAATGCAACCTGCCGGTTTACACTGGACCTGCAGATATGACACATTGAGCTGGGATATACAAACAGTCTGAGTCTAGAGAAACAAAAACAGTCAGAGTGTTTGCAGACAGAGGCTTTAGATAAATGCTGTATAGACCAAAAAGAGAAATTTTAATGCATACTAAATGTAGCTACGTTTACATGGACACCTTTTGTTTCACTCGTAAGGAATTCATTCCGATTGATGAATCCGAAGGTAGTGTTTACAGGAATGTTAAATAAACTGATCTGGTTAGATCCATTTTCTTTAGGATTCAGGTCGGGGGACTGGGATGGCCATGGCAGAAGCTTCATTTTGGGCTCATTGACACATTTTTGTGTTGGTTTTGATGTTTGTTTTGGATCATTGTCCTAATGGAAGATCCAACCATGGCCCATTGTTGGATTTCTAGCAGAAGCGGTCAGGTTTTGAATTTTTATCTGTTGGTATTTGATAGAATCCATAATACAATGTATCTGAACAAGATGTCCAGGACCTTCAGCAGAAAAATAGGCCCACAACATTAAAGATCCAGCAGTATATTTAACCGTGGGCATGGGGTACTTTTTATCCATGTGTGCACCAAACCCATCTGGTGGGTTTGCTGCCAAAAAGCTCTTTTTTTAGTTTCATCTGACCATAGAAGCTGGTCCCGTTTGAAGTTCCAGTCTTGACTGACAACTGAATATGCTGGAGATTGTTTCTGGATAAGAGCAGAGGATTTTTCTTGAAACCCTCCCGAACAACTTGTGGGGATGTAGGTGCTGTTTGATAATTTTTTTTTTGAGGCTTTCTGAGACTCAAGACTCAACTAATCTCTGCAATTCTCCAACTGTGATCCTTGGAGAGTCTTTGTCCACTCAAACTTTCCTCCTCACCATGCATTACTACGATTTAGACACTCGTCCTCTTCCAGGCAGATTTGTAACATCTTTAGTTAATTGGAACTTCTCAATTATTGCCCTGATGGTGGAAATGGGGATTTTCAGTGCTTTAGCTATTTTTTTTTTACAGCCACTTTCTATTTTGTGAAGCTCAACAATCTTTTGCTGCACATCAGAACTATATTCTTTGGTTTTGCTCATTGTGATGAATGTTTAAGGGAATTTGGCCTTTGTGTTTCCTCATGTTTATACTCCTGCAGAACAGGAAGTCTCGGCTGGACAATTTCATGTTCATGATCACCCTGGTGTGCTAAAAAAAATGTAAATATGAATGGGAATATACTTCAGAGATGTTTTACTCATAAAATATTCTAGGGGTGCCAATAATTGTGGCCAAAGTGTTTTGGAGAAAAACATTTATTTCATAATCTGATTTTCCCCCCACTTTCAATTCTTTTCCTTCAATGAAATGTTAGATTTTTGCTAATTTTATGAATTAAAGATCAAAAGGATAAACAATTCAGATTTATTTTTACAGTCATTTTTGATCATATTTACCAAGGGTGAAAATAATTCTGACCACCACTGTATATGATTGAATTTAGGTTTTTATTCACATATAAAGCTCAACACAGAAGCTCAACCAAACTTGCTTCACCCACGAGATCAAACCTCTTGCTGAAGCTAAAACGTGCTGCGTAACACAAGAAAGAACCTCAGTGGTTCTTGCACGTCAAGCAAACATGATTGAGGTTCCGTTTACCACAACTAATGTGCGAGTTGATGAATGTTTATGTAAATAAAAGCCTAAATTCAATCTGTTCATCGTATAAAGTGATCGTTTCTCTTCAGAAAATTTTGGACTAAACTGCTCGATTCATATGGATTAATTTTACAATCTCTTTATGAACCTTTTTAAGCGTTGAGGTTTCACTTGCGTAGCTGTCAGCAGAGGGACAGAAAGCTCTGAGATTTCATCAAAAATGGCATGAGGGTGAGTAATTAATGACCCTTTAAGAGACTTTAAGTTTTATAATTTACTGCTATGTGTTGCCTCCAAACCCATAATGCTTGCAGTTTAACACATAAAAGTTTGTTTTATTATTCATATCACAACAATAAATGCCCTTATACATTATTTTTATAATATATTATAGTAAACAAGACATATACAATTGTTTCTTCATTTTAAAAGGACAGCATTTTATATTGCATCTGTTGTATCCTTCATTGCCCGAGGACCAAAGGACGCATTTAAAGTAGCCTTTGAACTGGGACAGCCTTTGAATGCAGTCTTTTAAAGATGCAGCTTCTGAATTGGGACGCAGCTTATGCTTTTTATTATGTCTATGGTCAGCAGGAGTCTCTATGATATCATTTCCTGTTTTGTTTTGTTTCTGTGTGTTTTTCATTTGACTGCTGTGATGTTGAGAGTTTATCTCTATTTCTTTTATTTCAAATATCCATTTAGTCATGAGTTTGTGAGAGCTGCAGATGTCTGTCGGAAGTTTTAGTGTGATTGCCGTTAATTGCCTCACTCCACATTTACACATCTCTCTGGTACTTGAATCCCTCATTACAGCTGCATGAGGCCTCAGAAAAACATGTCCTACATGTGCACACACACACACATGTGCACTTGAACACAATCACATGCATATCAGCCAAAATAAATATATAAATCACAATCACAAGTATTCACATTTGTCTGTCTTCCCAAGACACTGTTCAACATTACTTATCATGTGTTTCATTTTTGGGTACAAATAAGATTGGCAAATTACCACAGTTAGAATTCTGTGGAAACTTGCTCTGGGTCGAGGCGCAGAATTAATAAATCATATTTGTTCATACATAAATAAAACTGGATGCAAATAAGCGGGTCTGGGATCTTTGTAAACCAGCAAGAGATTTGCCCCATCAATATTTAAATGGCTCATACACATCAGTCAGATTGAGAAGCTGTGATAGAGTTTGTCGGAGAAGACTCCTCGATCAGTAGACTTGTTATACCTGACTGACTGCTGCAGCTGTCTGAAACCCCATCAACTGCTAAATAAGGACTAGCATATATCATCCTATAAATGAGTATGCATCTATTATCTCCTGAGCCACTAAACACACACACACTCACACCTCTCTCTCTCTCTATCCTCATGATCTCACAGAGCTGTAATCAAATACACTTTGCAATACCTGAGAGGCATAATTTATTTCCCATCATACAGATGATATTATTGGATAAGGCGGTTTGGACAGTTACATTTTGGCAGGGCTTTAAAGCTTTAATGTGTAGAAGAGAAATGTTTTAGATGGCATAAAGTGTATTGCATTCATAAATGTTTTATATATATATAAACAAATTGGTTGTATATGTTTAATATAAATGGAAATATCAAACAAACCGTTCAAGTTTGACATTCAAAGATTTCATTACAGTTTTTTACAGTCACTAGGATCCATTTTCAAAACTTATGTCACTTTTTCAAAACTCTTCACACAGAGAGCACAACATCAGTCTATGTGGGCTAAACTATTGATTATTTATCATTGCTTTGGCACAAAATGAATTCGACTACATCTTTCAAATTACATTTGAAATAATACATTTCTCACTTAGAAACTCACTTTCTCACCAAAACTCCAAGGCCAATTTGCACGTTTACATACTCTTTTCAAAACTATTCAACCTCAGTTCAAAACCTAACATAATGTACAAATGAATAAGTTTGCAATTTGCAACATTTCTACAGTAATTCCACACTGAAACGTGTAGAAGTAGCTGAACATGGCCCGTTCACACCAAGCACGATAACTATAAAGATAACTATAGAGTTCTAAAAATCATTCTAAATATAAAAGAATAGCACTGTCCACACTATAACAATAACGATAGAGGAACGATATCGTTGGGATCACTTTCAGAATGATTTTTTTTCTTCCCAGCTGTTCAACGATAAAACCACCAATCAGAATCCATTCTAATTTAAGGGCTCGTGCATTTAAAATGGCAGATGACATTGCTGAGAAGTTAATCACCGTGGTCCAGAAAAAGTAAAATCTCCTTTTCAAGGATACTTTACATTTCAAGGATACCTTACATTTTATGCACTTGCGTGCTGATTGCCAACAAAACACAGACATCTGATGCAGCTTTACTCACTGCCCTCAATCTGCAAATCCAGCGCTGAACTGGGACTTGTTTACAAAGTATTCATCACCGAAATCCCGGGAACAAACAAACATACATGCAGAACTCCGTTGCTGCCCCGGAAAAAACAAACTTCATCCACTGTTCCCTTGACGCTGGGTTCTTTGGGAAGCTGAAAAAGGTCCTCTTTCCCTCACAACCAAAAACACACTCCTTTGGTGATCGGAGGCTGCGTCCTCCGGAGATTGCATTTGAAGGCTAAATACTTCATAAAGGATGTCATATTTAAGAAAAGTAACCGTAATAAAATTAACTGATATTCATTGTGAGGTGTAAAATATTGTAATTTCTTTCTTATGTTGCAATCTAATTGTTATTTTTCTTAAATGCGACTGCCTCGATAATGTATGCAGCCTTCAAAGGGTGCAGCCCCTGAATTGAGACACAGCCATTGTTGAAAAATCTCTCGGCTTCCATAGCCTGAACGAAGCGCATTGATGGGCGTGCTCTCGCTCTGGGTGATGTGTGTGCGCATGCTTATTAGGGAGAAGTGCCTATACAAGGAATTCCGCTCTCTTTTGACGTCATACAGGCCATACTCGGAAAAAAAAAACCTCTCAGAAACCAGAAGTAGTGTATTTGACACAGAAGTACTCCGTCAAACATCCAACTCGTGTTTTGAAACTTTGGCTAGGTTTAGCATGAGAATCCAACTCTTTAACAGTGTAAATAAGTCAGAATGCATGAAATAGCATTACACCCCCCCTTTAAAGAAAATGGATATATGGAAAATAGTCGGTCCTACCCTCGGAATAAATGGTGAGAAGTATTAACGATGAGATCGTAATGTCAGGCTAGCAAACAATGTAAAATAAAATTACCTCAGATATCCGGCGATAGTTTCCACTATATTGACGTCGTCAGCTAAATTCAGTTAGATTAGATCAATTAAACTAGCTATTCACTCGAAACATTGCATGCTGAGGACATCTGCTAGTTACATCCGTGTAAATGCAACAAGAACAGCAAAAACGCACACACTTTGCTTTACAGATGGTTATCTTTCGTTGGTTTTGGTAGTATTGGAGTTTTTTAATGTGAAATTAACTGTTGTGCCAAGCTGAAAGTTGTTTAGGAGAACTGTGTGAAGAGTTCTGAAAAAGTGATCTTAAGTATTGAGAAATGTGTTAAAAACTGTAATCATATTTACATTTACATTTACATTTATTCATCTGGCAGACGCTTTTATCCAAAGCGACTTACAAGTGAGGAATACAACAAGCGAGTCGTCATGACGAGGCAAATAGACGTGCTCACAATAAAAGTTATCGGCAGTGCTCAGAGTATCATAAGCTACAATAGAGAGGAAGTGAAAGGATAGGTATAAGAATTTTTTTTTTTTTTTTAAGATGAGGTTAAGTGCTCACGAAAGAGATGAGTTTTCAGCTGTCTTTTGAATGTTGCCAGGGATTCAGCATTCTGGATGAAGGCAGGAAGATCATTCCACCAGCAAGGGACAGTGAATGAGAATGTCCTGGAGAGTGATTTCGTGCCTCTCTGTGACGGTACCACAAGCCTTCGCTCCTTTGAAGACCATAGGCTTCATATATGTAATTTTTGAGGTAACCATTATAATTATTAATGTTAGAGGTAATTTTAAAAAAATAATGGGGTAATATAATAATACTAGCAATATCTCACCTCATTCTTAATCTACAGTCATGCTTTTACGCTATGCCAAAATGAGTGAGAGATTTGGGGGAAAAGAGCAAACGTTTAGGTGTTACCCTCAGGAGTGTGTGGAGCAGAACTACAGCCCTGTAATTGAATTTCCCCTCCTGTAATGAAATGCCAACAGTTTGCGTTTTTTATTACAGCATTAGGTCTTTTCCCATGCGCCTCTAAAACAAACAATGATGACAAACAGAGGCATGCAACGCTATTAGCAACAGGTAAACATAACCTGCAGGTGTAGTCAAGTCACTGTAGGGATTATTGATCATATGTGCGTATGCATTTTCATGAGAATGTTTGCCATTATATGAACACAGCTGCACTGCCAGAGTTCGTCTAAAGATGAAAAGATGGCAATTAAATGCATATTTTGTAGCAGGGTTTTAATTTGAATGGTTTATGAGCTCTTGAGTGGTCCCATGCTGGAATAAATAAAAGGTTTCTTTTAAAGCAATCAAATAAAATGACTACACCAATGGATGTTTAAGACAGGAGCAGGATCTCATTCAGTTAGTGATTGATTTCACTGACTTGATTAGGTTCACCTCAAAACAGTGGCGATCTCTACATTTTCTGTCAACCAGACAACCAGTGGTGGAGTCAAAAGTTTTTCCTTTTGCGGTTGTCGCGTACAGACAACAACGTATTCAAAAAGTTCCCCGTTCACATGGATTGCAAGAACAATTAAAAATGCTGTATTATGCATGCCAGGCCAGTAGATGGCGATGTGTTGCATTTTTAAGATGAAAAAATAATTGCAAGATAATTGCCTGGCCCCAGCGGTTAATGTTAGGTTACTAAAAATTCCTGCTAGTATGTTATAAGCAAGTAAATATTTATATTAATTTAAATGTACAAACAATAATAAATTAACAAAAGTCATGATATGGCACTGTGGAATCAGTGGAATCGCGGCATTCAGCTGTAAAATACTTCCAAAATATCACCTCAGCTGTGTTTATTATGGAAGCTTGTTTCTGCCATAAAATAAAAAATAATTATAATAACAATTGTGAATTTTTATCTTGCAAATTCTGACTTTTTTCTCAGAATTGCGAGATATAAACTCACAATTCTGAGTTATAAAGTCAGAATTGCGTGATATACTGTAAACTCAGAATTGCAAGTTATAAAGTCAGAATTGCGTGATATAAACTCAGAATTGCGAGTTACAAAGTCAGAATTGTGAGCTAAACTCGCAGATATAATGTGCAGTTGTGAGGGAAAAAAGACTGACCTTTTTCTTATATCTCGCAAATTCTGACTTTTTTCTCAGAATTGTGAGATATAAACTCAGAATTGTGAGTTTTAAAGTCAGAATTGCGTGATTTAAACTCAGAATTGTGAGCTAAACTCGCCGATATAATGTGCAATTGTGAGGGAAAAAAAGACTGACCTTTTTCCCAGAATTGTGAGTTTATATCTCACAATTCTTACTTTATAACTCACAATTGCATGTTATAAAGTCAGAATTGCAAGATATAAACTCAATTCTGTAGAATAAAGTCAGAATTGTGAGTTTATATCACACAATTCTGACTTTACAAGATGCAATTGTGAGTTTATATTGCAGTTCTGAGAAAAAAAAATAGAAATGTGATATAAATTCAGAATTGCATGATAAAAACTCGCAATTGCGAGAAAACAGTCAGAATTGCAACAATTCTGACTTTATAACATGCAATTCTGACTTTTTAATGCAATTCTGACTTTGAAAGGTGCAATTGTGAGTTTAAAATCAGAATTGTGAGATAAAAAGTCTCATTTACCTTTTTTATTTTTTTTATTTGGTGGAAACAAGCTTCTATAGTTCATCTTGCCATTCCGTTATCAACTGTATTAAACAACCTCAGAGGAATTTTATTATAATATTTGTGTTTTTGCTAGGCAGATTGTTGTGTGTGTTGTAGTAATGAACTATTATCTATTATTTTCTTTAGCTTTAGCGTAATGTAAAGGTAAAAATATAAAATAAATAAAATTAACTTATATTTCAAATCAATATTCCATGTTCCCACACTTAATCAGTTTAAAATCACTAATGATATGCTACAGTTATAATTAAGGGTGATAATAGATTTTTTTTCTTCAATTCAATAAAACAGTGTTCTTATAATCAGCCCCTATGGGGGACCGATGACCATTCTAGCAACAATCTGAAGACTTTTTTGAAGGCATTTATGCATGCTTTTGTGCACATTTGAGAAACAAAAGTTGATGTATGATCCGGCATGTGCATGACTAAATTGAAAGACAATGGATATTTCCAAGCCCGAGAGAAACAGCTGCTGAAATGGGAATGTAACCATGACAGAAATGAGCCCCAGAGTGAGCAATAACTGGCCGATCAATATCAGCAGCGGAAAAGGAGGAGAGAAAAGAAAAGAAGCCTCTCCTCTTTAACTGCATCTGTGAGAGCCATCAGATCAAAGTGCACAGGATTTGTCCCTCAATTGCTCATTTAAGGTAGGTGTTAGTGCCTGTCTCAACTAGAGTAAAACACACAAGGCCAGACGTCACAGAGAAGAGAGGCTATGACCTTCTGCTTTGTAAGATGCAAATTAACAAATATGGGCAACAGAATACTAACCAAAACCTAGTGAACTGCCTTCTAATGGGACCCTCACACAGTACGTTTTTTTTTTTTTTTTTTTTTTTTTTGCATTTCACTGCACTGCTTTTCAATTGTTTTTGTAAGTATGTGCTAGATGGATGCGTTTGACCAATGTACTCTTCTTAGACCTTGCATTTTTTTTTTTCTGAATTCTACTGTCCTGCATAGCATGTAATGCAAAAAGTGTTCTGTGTGAATGGCCCCTAAGGCAGCAAACTAGCTGAAATAGTATGCAATAATAATAGTAACCAATTTGGAACACTTTAATTAAGCTAATTTAATTAAGTACATACATCATACAAATAGCACTCCAATCTTCCATACATGAATTCCATCATTCCTATTCATCATACTTGCAGAGAGACATTCAAACAAGAGCTTAGTTTTGCGGCATCATAAGCATGCTCCTGACACAAAATCAATAATTATGCTGCTTCCAAACATACTATCCCTTATTTTGGCCTCATTCTAAGGCAGCATTTCATGTATCATTCATGTAAAAGGCAATCCCACAATGCATTCCAACAAGCTCTGAGAAAAAGAAAAAAAAAAAACTAAGTGGCCAGATGAGAGAAATATTGATGTAAAAATAGAAATAAAAAATATTATTTTATCCAACATTTGTGTGTGCTGTGTATTTCATGCTTATTAAGGTGCAGTCACATTAGTGAAATGTTGGCATAATTTCGCAAGCAAAAAAAAAAAAAAAAAAAAAATCCATTATCTGTTGTCAATCGTGTAGTAATGTATGAAGCACAGCTCAGAGAGAATTCACTTTCAAACCAACGGCTTTCTGTTGGTTAATGCTGTGAATTTGCATGATCAATTGGACTCAATGTGAATTATTTCAATTATTTTTTGTGTCTTGTCAGAGAAAGAAAAGGTCTGTCTACACACTGGTGATCATGCTCAGGCTAGTATGACCTAATAATTTCGAACAAATATTTCAAATTCTAAGAAATTTTTCCAGTGTGTGGGTGGACACATTTCTTAGAATGTGACATATTTGGTCAAAATTATTAGGTCATACTAGCCTGAGCATGAGAATTGTGTTTTTAATAAGGTGGACATTTAAGCTAATAAAACCATTACCTGCTAGGGAAAGAACAACATGCTAGTAGAAGATTAACTTAAGGAAGAATTTTAATAGGTAAAATCTTTTTTATGTCCAATTTCATGTCCAGTTTAAATTGACACAACAGGGTGGACATGGGACCCACTTTATATTAAGTGGCCTTAACTACTATGTACTTACATTTAAATTACTCATTTTTTGATGTAAGTACATAGTAGTTAAGGCCACTTAATATAAAGTGGGACCTGGACATGTTATGTTTTACATTATTAGAGAAGTCTTCTAAAAATATATATATCTGATACTGACTTTGCTCTTGGAGTTGCTTTTCTTCTTGCAAGTCATATATGCTTAAGATTATAAAGGGCAAGTAGCACTAATGTAACAGGGTTGACTGGAGTTTGAGGGACATAAGACAATTTAATGTTTTTAGACATTTTAATAAAATATGTATCATAAAAAATATTTTATATCAAGAGAATAAGTAAATGTATATGCTAATACTCAAAAATGCAAATTTAGAAATATATATGCAAGCTTTACTTGGGAATCTGCCTATCAAATGCTTCAAAAAGCTTTTCTTTTCTTTTTTTCTTTTTTTTATTATTAGGTACTGTAAGTACTAATTAGTATGATTAGTATTACTAATTACTAAGGCTATCAAGCGATTTAAAGTTTTAATCTAATTAATTACATGTGGCAATAAATTCATTTAATTAATCTCAGTTTATTCGCACATCAATTTTGGCTGAGAAATTACCCCCAAAAGATCATTTGAAGTCATTATTGTGTAAAGCATCAAACAGACATTACAAAAAGTAGCTTCAGAAAGAAATATTTTAATCAATTCAACGTAGAAATTTTTACACATGAACTTTTGGACCATGAGGTTAAGTAAATGATGACTGAATTTTCATTTTTGGGTGAACTGTACCCCATTTTTTAATTTATTTTTAAAAATAAAATTGGACTCTAAATAAGAAACTTAAACCGATTAAGTCATTAAAGGACTAGTTCACTTTCAAATTAAAATTTCCTGATAAATTACTTATGGAAAAAAATGGAACTGGCGTTAAATAGGACATACAGCGTAAGCTTTTTGAAGAATATGGAAGGCGGTCTGGCGGAAGCACTTGTAAGGCGATCATTTGTGTTTATAAAGCATATATATATATATATATATATATATATATATTTTTTTTTATTTTTTTTTAAATTTTTTTTTCAGAAAATGACCAATCATTTCGCTGGATATAAGACCTTTATTCCTTGTCTGGTATCGTTTAAAGCCCTTTGAAGCTGCACAGAAACTGTAATTATGACCTTCAACTGTTTGGGATCTATTAAAGTCCACTATAAGGAAAATAATCCTGGAACGTTTTCATCAAAAACCTTAATTTATTTTCAAATGAGGAAAGAAAGACATGAACATCTTGGATGACATGGGGGTGAGTAAATTATCAGGAAATTTTAATTAATTCATTTATTCGATTCATTCAAACGGCTGATTCATTCAGGAGTGAAGTATTCATTCAGACGGCTCCGTATGCTTTGAATCGCTCTCGCAGTATTTTGATGTCATCGGTCTGTGCAGGGCCGCTTCAAGTCCAACAAGTCTTTTATGAGTGGTCCACTCAATCATTGATTTCAGACTAGGTAAGCAAGCAAGGAAAACAGCGAAAAATGGCAGATGGAGCAATAATAACTGACATGATCCATGATAACATGATATTTTTAGTGATATTTGTGAATTGTCTTTCTAAATGTTTCGTTAGCATGTTGCTAATGTACTGTTAAATGTGGTTAAAGTTACCATCGTTTCTTACTGTATTCACGGAGGCAAGAGCCGTCACTATTTTCATTTTTAAACACTTGCAGTCTGTATAATTCATAAACACAACTTCATTCTTTATAAATCTCTCCAACAGTGTAGTGTTAGCCGTTAGCCACGGAGCATAGCCTCAAACTCATTCAATATCAAATGTAAACACCCAAATAAATACAATACTCACATAATCCGACGCATGCATTCAGTATGCATGACGAACACTTTGTAAAGATCCATTTTGAGGGTTATATTAGCTTTGTAAACTTTGTTTATGCTGTGATAGAGTCGAGAGCTTGGGAGGGGGCAGAGAGCGCGCGATTTAAAGGGGCCGCAACCTGGAATCGGCTCGTTTCTAATTATGCCCCCAAATAGGCAGTTAAAAAAATGAATTTAAAAAAATCTATGGGGTATTTTGAGCTGAAACTTCACAGACACATTCAGGGGATACCTTAGACTTATATTACATCTTTAAAAAAAAAATTCTAGGGCACCTTTAAATAAGTATTGCATTTGCACTCTTTATATAGGCTATGGGACAAAAACAGCACTTGTGTATTATTGCACTCATTATGTCATGATCACCGTCTGTTCCTGTCAGTTCCCGGACTACATTTCCCACAATCCTCCCTGCCAGTCACATGTTCACTCTACACCAATCACCTGTTGCCACATACAGCTTAGCACACTACCTGGACTATAAATGACTCACACACACACCACCTGATTGCAAAGTCTTGATTCACATTGTGTACAATTCTGAGCGCTTATATCCTGTTTGCCTGTCTGTTGTTACCGTTCCTGCCTGATACCCGTTATCGACCCGTTGCTGCCTGTCCTGACCATTGCCTTGTCTGCTGTTCTGTGAATGATATCTGCCTGTCCTGATCTACTGCCTGTATCTTGACCACGATTCTGCCTGTCCCTTGCTGTTCCTGTTTGCTCCCTGCCTGTACGACCACGCTCACTTTAATAAAGCTTTGAAAATGGATCCCTGCCTGAGTCCAGCTTCGTTACACATTATTTGTGTGATATTGCTTAACTCATATGATCTAAATATGAGACAAAACCCAAAAAGGGGCATTTTTGCCCCCATATCTTTAATTTTAGGGACTTTCTTACTTTAGGCTTCATCGCGCAGTGAGTTGTTGCCTTGCATCAGATTCGTCATCAATCAACTGTATGAAATGTTAGATGAACTACATAGGTCTTTACATAGGTTAAACATTTTAATGCATTATTTTTTAGCGTAACTCATCTAATTAACGCGTTTAATTGACAGCCTTATTAATTACTAATCATTACTAATCAGCAGTATAGAAAATTATTGCTATGGTGACATAAAATCCACCAAACTATAGTCAAGTCACCTTTATTTATATATTATACAATATAGATTGTTTCAAAAGAGCTTCACAATGATAAACAGGAAAATGATGATTCAATGATGCAAACAGAGATCAATTCTGCTATGAAGCAGCTGTTAAATGAAAATAGTGCCATTGCTCAGTGTTAATTCAGTTCTGTTCAATAACTGTGTAAAGATCATATAGGAATGACCCATTGGAATCAGATGTGAGTCTCCTGTGAGAAACCCTGTTGTGTGACACTCTTTTCCTCTATTCCTCGGTATTTGTTCCTCCGTTCTTCTCTTCTCTTCTCTTCTCTTCTCTTCTCTTCTCTTCTCTTCTCTTCTCTTCTCTTCTCTTCTCTTCTCTTCTCTTCTCTTCTCTTCTCTTCTCTTCTCTCACATTCCGTGTGTTCCCTCGCTGGTGTGCTGCATTAATAATGGAGTGGGTGTGAAGATCTTCCTGCCGGAACATTCTCCGTCATTAATCCCAATATGTAGTGTGCTGGAGATCTGACAGGATTCATTTCGGCTTCGGACACGCTCGTGCTCCACTCCACTATACAGCACACGCGCACACACATTCATGAAACAATGGAATACTATACAACTTACTGAATGCTGTGCTGTATACACTATAGAAAACACACTTTAAAAAAAAAAGTAGTAAGTGAAATGCATATTCTATGATAAATGTTTAAAAACAGCATGGTACATTATTATGAAATGACCTCATGCTGCATGTTTAATTCAGAATCTTATTAGCATCTTGGAAATATTTTTTAAAGCAAATATAAAATATCTTAATATTCAACTTAATATTTAAAGGTCCCGTTTTTCGTGTTTTTTGAAGCTTTGATTGTGTTTATAGTGTGCAATATAACGTGTTCATGTTTCGCGTGTAAAAAAACAGTATTTTTCACATAATTTACTTATCTGTATACCGCTGTTTCCACTGTCATAAAAACGGGCTGATGACTTCCTTGTTCTATGAAGTCCCTCCTTCAGAAATACGTAACGAGTTCTGATTGTGCCAGCGGTTCCTGTGTTGTGATTCGACAGCTCTGAGCGCATCTTGCCCGGAAAGGTCACGCCTCTTACCATAACGTGGAGATGCACGCGCTCAGTGTTATTGTAAACGTCTTTAATTTTACCCTATCAATTTGAGCCGGAATCAGACCCGGTGATTGGACTGCGGGATGAAAATAACAGCGTTTCGACGACATGGCGACAAACACACTCTACAAACGCAACTCTTGTGTATTCCTGTGGGCGGAGGTTAGTCAAAAAACTGTTTTAGTGACGTCATTAAAGAAGGAAGTAGAGGGATGTAGTCCAAACTGGCCGTTCGATGTAGGCGACTTCTGTTAAATAAAATATCTCGCTTGGCATTGAACTTTGAGCTTTAAAATTTTACAGATTTTATTTATACTCTAACAACAACATTACACACTAACTAAAGTTTGAAACATGGGATCACGAAGAACGGGACCTTTAATATTTAGAAATCTGTGCAGAAATTACTTACAGTTCATCTGTTACTCCAGAAGGTCAAATTGAGCCCATTATTATGACATACAGTAGGCTCTACAGAATGCATACTATATACTAACTACAGCAATATTAGTATGCTATTTCCAAAAATATGTGCATGTTGAGTTGTTTAACCAACAGGCTGTGTGAACATACAATCATGCTGAAGCTACTCTAGTTAATGGACCCCATATGCCATTTCAGTCCATTCACATTCATATGCGCACGACTCGGCATGCGGATTAGAGTTTGCATATTGCAAATACTAGTGTCAGGGTCGGGGTAAAATATTAAATGATTCATTATGGTTTCCATCGGGTTCTCCTAACTCATGCAGCACATATAGACAGTGACCTGTCTGACATAATACACTAACGAAAGAGAACTAGGTGCTGTCCAATCAGATAGAAATAGGGAGAATACTAATTATAATTTATTATTAATTATACCTCAGAGATTGTGAGTTCAGGGTAAAGGAGAGAGACCTCTAATCATCAGTTTTAAATTAATACATTCTCTCTTTTTTTTTTTTTTTTTTTTTTTTTTAATAATTGTGGGGCGGAACATTTACATAGACTTAAAATTAGCAAACTGTGAAACAGAAAACAGCAAGTAATGAAATGAAAAAATGAAAATCTGTCATCATTTACTGTCTTCTGTTTCAGTGCAGTATTATTTTGTAAAACACAAAATTTTAGGAATTAAGGATTTTAGGATTTAAGGAATATCCTTAGGCAGCTTTCCAATACAATGAAAGCAGTCATAGAAGAATCCATAGCTGGCGACCAATATTTCCAGTCTTTTGGGTTCTGGACCCAAAGATGTGTGCAAATGCCCCATCCATTGAGTAGCTCATAACCTGGCTGCAAATATGTTTTCTATTCCAGTGCGTTCTGAGACGCATCACTTCCTCAGTGGATTGTTAATAGACGTGCTCAGGCAGCAAGACAGTGTGTTAAGTGAAAATATATACAGCAAGTAAAGGCTAATAGAGTGTACAGCACCCCATCAAGATTTAGGAGAACATGCAGACCTGCATTAGAATGTGTTTTCAGGGACATTGAATTAAAAAAAAAAAAAAAAAAAAAGTGTATGACGAAACCAAACAAAGGTGAGGCCCAACTTTTACATTCCAAAACAGTATAACTGAAAAAAAAAAAAAAAAAAGAAAGAAGAAGAAGGAAGGCGAAAATAAAAAAATACTAAATGAGAATGTCATTTTGAAATTTGTTAGGAAAGGTTTGATTGAAAAAAAAAAAAAAAAAAAGCATCTACAGATGCACAGCTGAGCTCTATTTACACACTTTAATTCAGCCCAGCTTGAGAAATAACAGAGCTGCTGAAAAGAAAATACACAGAGAAATAAGAACCACTTTCAAATGTGCTTGGAGAGCAAATGTTGGATATCTGAAGCGGAACATGTGGTCTGGCCTCTGCCTTGACAGGCCATTATGGTAATCTGTGTTACTTAGAAAGACACCAAGAAGCTAAATATGTGCTATCCACTTTATCAGCATGAATAGAGCAAATTAAAAGGCAAACCCAGGCGCCGTCTCTGTTAGAATGGAAATTCAGAGCCATTTATTTTTATTAGATGCCTTATAGGTACTTTTCGTGCATGCATTCCAACCCCCACCCCCACACACACACACACACATATTCACTTCTTCCCAATTAGTTACATGGCATAGCAGACGTGTTCATTTTCTGAGCTGTTAACTACACAACACAATGATGCCATGATTCCCTGAGCATGAAGCCAGTAAGAGAACTGAGACTGCTGCTCTCTCGTTCCCTATTCAGAGCAATCCACAGCTGAACTCACTAAAGCTTTGCTCAGGAGTCACACATTTAGAGGTGAACTCTTGTTTTGTGTTACCATTAACAGCAACAAGGCCTGATATGCAGTTCAGTGACATTTTTAAATCAGCATTTGTTGATCATGAAGCATTATGTCCAGCTTTTATTAACAGACTGATAGTCTCAGCCATAGACAGCACCTTCTAATGCATTTTGAATACAAAAAGAGTCTGTGATTCCGAAAATGTGTTTGGTTGGTTGCTACGCAACTGACCAATTTTGTCAGGCTTTTATCAGTCCATTGGTGTATTTAAATTTTTTGTCAACATTTTTACCAGGCTACAGTGAGTGTTTTAGTCATTGGATTTGCCAAGGTTTGCACAACTCGTGGATTTGAATATTTTAAGATATTCAGGGATTTTGCTTGAGGTCATTAGTATAATGTGTAAATAAAGCAATAAGTCCCATGAAGCTGTGGTTTACAGAGAATTTAGAACAGCTAAGAGGCGTTGCTAAAACCAACAAAATATTAATAACTGATTACATTGTAGTCAATATATGCTTTATTTTCTGTGAGCTTGTTTGCATAATACAATAAAACTCATATACAAAGTTTTGGAATGAAACTCTAGATGGTGCTGGCTGATAGGTCCTTAAAGGGTTTTAAAAAAGGTTTGAAAATTCTGTCATTAATTATTCACCCTCGTGTCGTTCCACACCCGTAAGACCTTCATTCATCTTCGAAAAACAAATTAAGATAGTTTTGATAAAATCCGATGGCTCAGTGAGGCCTGCATTGACAGCAAGATAATTAACACTTTCAGATGCCCAGAAAGCTACTAAAGACGTATTTAAAACAGTTCATGTGAGTACAGTGGTTCAACCTTAAAGGTCCCGTTCTTCGTGATCCCATGTTTCAAACTTTAGTTAGTGTGTAATGTTGTTGTTAGAGTATAAATAAAATCTGTAAAATTTTAAAGCTCAAAGTTCAATGCCAAGCGAGATATTTTATTTAACAGAAGTCGCCTACATCGAACGGCCAGTTTGGACTACATCCCTCTACTTCCTTCTTTAATGACGTCACTAAAACAGTTTTTTGACTAATCTCCGCCCACAGGAATACACAAGAGTTGCGTTTGTAGAGTGTGTTTGTCGCCATGTCGTCGAAACGCTGTTATTTTCATCCCGCAGTCCAATCACCGGGTCTGATTCCGGCTCAAATTGATAGGGTAAAATTAAAGACATGTTTACAATAACACTGAGCGCATGCATCTCCACGTTATGGTAAGAGGCGTGACCTTCCCGGGCAAGATGCGCTAAACTGCTGTCGAATCACAACACAGGAACCGCTGGCACAATCAGAACTCGTTACGTATTTCTGAAGGAGGGACTTCATAGAACAAGGAAGTCATCAGCCCGTTTTTATGACAGTGGAAACAGCGGTATACAGATAAGTAAATTATGTGAAAAATACTGTGTTTTTTTACACGTGAAACATGAACACATGTTATATTGCACACTATAAACACAATCAAAGCTTCAAAAACCCACAAAAAACGGGATCTTTAATGTTATGAAGCGACAAGAATAGTCACGTGATTACATAAGTGTTTCGAAACGTTTCGAAATTTCAATAGTTCACATAACTTTGGCAGTTTGATACACGCTCCGAACCACTGATTCTAAACAAAACATTTGTAAAGCTTCAAAGCTTCATGAAGCAGTGTTTTGAAATCGCCCTTCACTAGATATTGTTGAATAAAGTTGTTTTTTTTGTTTTGTTTTTTTTTGCCGCACAAAAAGTATTCACATCACTTCATAATATTAAGGTTGAACCACTGTAGTCACATGAACTGTTTTAAATATGTCTTTAGTTGCTTTCTGGGCATTCTAAAGTGTTAATTATCTTGCTGTTAATGAAGGATTTTATGAAAAATATCTTAATTTGTGTTCTGAAGATGAACGAAGGTCTTACAGGTGTGGAACGACATTAATTAATGACAGAATTTTCATTTTTGGGTGAACTAACCCTTTAACTCATTTGGTAGCGATCACATCATTATCTACATAGCGCAGCTGATTGGTTGCTGTGGTATCAGCGGCCAATGAGCTTGCTGCTTAATCATTCAAATACTTGTCATTGTTTGCTGTTCACAGTCTGCAGCGCACTTTCAGAAACCCTCCATCTTCCCCAGCTCCACCTGTATAGATCTACTACGGGGTTTATTTCATGTATGTTATATGTGCAGCAGCAGCAGCATGTCTTACATGTTCACAGCAACATCTGTGAATGTATTGGCAGTAGCGAGGCTCTGTACTTGATCTGCAGCAGCAGCGGCAATAATCAACAGTAGCCATAGCAGATCTATTCCGCCAATTCATTGCCATATCCGTTTAGGCAAAATTCATATTTACATGGTGTTTGAACATGTGTGTTGGCAGTGTGTATACACAACCAGCCTATAATGATAGAAATCCACCCACTCCTTTTTTTTTTAATCCCCATAAATCATAAACAGTGTCTCAGAACAAGCCATTCGCAGATTCTGTACAAAGTGACATCGCGTTGTACAGGCCCCGCCCACGGCTGCGACGGACACAGCTGTATTAGCATAGCTTCCGCCTTGAGCGAGCCGTACACTGTCACAGACACATTCTGGGGACACCTGAGAATCATTTTACATCTTGTAAAAAGGGACATATTAGGTCCCCTTTAAAAGCTAATATTGTGTAAATATCCCTTCCGGACATCACATTTGGCCACTACTATAGGTGAACTGGGTTGAAGCATAAGTCTAATAGACCGATGACAGGATGACAAGCAGTGAATGTTTTTGTGCAGTTAACTTGTCAACAGTTAACAAGTCAGTTAGACTTCCCAGCATTCACTTCGCCAGTTCTGTGCTGGTCATAAGGGGATGCGTAAGGGTAATTCCTACAAATTCCAGTCTCTCTCACTATCTCTTTTTCTGTGTAAAACCAAACAGCATCTACAGTATGTGTTTTCTAATCTGCCTGTCCCCTCGGGCTGGCCGTGCTCTGCAGTAGCTTCATGGCAGAGGCCTCGTAATGATGCAATGTCACCGCTAACAGATAACTCTCAACAATACCCATTCATTTCCATCACCATATGACTCTCTGTGTATGAGAGAGAGCCCGACACAAACAATGGACCAAAACACTGATCCGACAGACACATTCATCTGCCTGAGCACGCACACACACACACACACACACACACACACACACACAAACTGCTTGCATTATTCCTGGCCACTGTATAGGCCCATCGTGGGATTTTAAAGCACTGAGAGAGTGGATAAAGTAAGAGAGAGCAGCAGGAAGATAAAGAATAACAATAAAAAAAACAACAACAACAAATCAATCAACGTTGTGCATGATGTCTCAGCAGACCGCTAGAGCAGTAACTAATGTCCATTCTGAAAGCCTGGGTTAAAGCCTACTGGGTCTATTGCTAATGAAGAGAGAGCAGTAACATCCATAAGGTATAGGGGGCCCTTAAACATACTTCTGTCAGTGTTTGTGACCCTGTCCCAAAAATCAAAAGAGCACATTGTGGCATAACCGCCACAAATGGGTTCCACAAATTTTTATCCATTTTAGAGGAGAAAAAAATCTTCTGTTTTTGCTGTTCCTGTTCTAGCTTGTAGTATTCTGAGCAATGGCTGAAACTTTGTGTTACTAGCACTTCTCGTGTTTATTGCCTCCTTATTAAGATGAATTGCTTGTAAGTTTGTAAGTTGCTTTGGATAAAAGTGTCTGCTAAATGAAGAAATGTAAAAATAAATGTAGAGGAGCATCTTTATATAATACAAACACCATTGTGCACAGCAAGCCAGACCTTTTTGGAATCATAGTCGGGGTTTATATGAATGTGAACTTGTGAATTATATGACTTGTGTTTGATAACAGTTTGTGTTGGAAATAATGGTAATGACATTTTAAAGGTGCCCTAGAACGCTTTTTCACAAGATGTAATATAAGTCTAAGGTGTCCCCTGAATGTGTCTGTGAAGTTTCAGCTCAAAATACCCCATAGATTTTTTTTATTCATTTTTTTAACTGCCCATTTTGGGGCTTAATTAGAAATGCGCCAATTCAGCGTGCTTCCCCTTTAAATGCACGAGCTCCCCGCCCCCAGCTCGCGACTCTATAATACATTGCATAAACAAAGTTCACACAGCTAATATAACCCTCAAAATGGATCTTTACAAAGTGTTCGTCATGCAGCATATCCGATTATGTAAGTATGGTATTTATTTGGATGTTTACATTTGATTCTGAATGAGTTTGAGGCTGTGCTCCGTGGCTAACGGGCTAAAGCTAACATTACACACTGTTGGAGAGATTTATAAAGAATGAAGTTGTGTTTATGAATTATACAGACTGCAAGTGTTTAATAATGAAAATAACGACATGACTCTGATCTCTGTGAATACAGTAAGAAACGATGGTAACTTTAACCACATTTAACAGTACATTAGCAACATGCTAACAAAACATTTATAAAGACAATTTACAAATATCACTAAAAATATCATGTAATCATGGATCATGTCAGTTATTATTGCCTCATCTGCCAGTTTTCGCTATTGTCCTTGCTTGCTTACCTGCATAAAGTCTGATGATTCAGCTGTGCACAGATCCAGACGTTAATACTGGCTTGTGTAATGCCTTGAACATGAGCTGGCATATGCAAATATTGGGGGCGTTTATATTAATGATCCCGACTGTTATGTAACATTCTGTGTTATGTTGAGATTTGCCTGTTCTTTAGAGGTCTTTTAAACAAATGCGATTTACATAAGAAGGAGGAAACAATGGTGTTTGAGACTCACTGTATGCTATTTCCATGTACTGAACTCTTGTTATTCAACTATGCCAAGGTAAATTTCAATTCTATGGCACCTTTACGCATTTTGAGGGACTCCTTTGTCCTGCTAAGGCTAATTTAATAGCTATAGCATAGAAACAACATAATATTTTTGCTCACAAGTGATATATATAAATATACAATCTAAAAAATGCTGGGTTAAAAACAACCCAAGTTGGGTTGAAAATGGACAAAGCCAGCAATTGGGTTGTTTTAACCCAGTGGTTTGGCCAACCTGCTGGGTAGTTTTATTTAACTCAACTATTGTTTTAAAATCACTGTATTGCTTGTTTAAAAAAGTATGTTGGAAATTAACATTTATTATTATGTTTAATAAATTAATTATTAAACTTAATTATTAAATTATAATCATTTATTAATAAGTTTAATGAGTAATAATTAAACACTTTATTGAAACATTTATTAATTGCTCATTAATAAATGTTCACCTTTTGATAATTATTATTGCCTCTAGTAATCATGTGTCTGATTTTGGGTTATTTTAAAGCCAGCCATATATTAATTTTTAAACAATAGTTGGGTTAAATAAAACTGCTCAGCACGTTGGGCAAACATTTAACCCAATCGCTGGGTTTGTCAGTTTTCAACCCAACTTGGGTTGTTTTTAACCCAGCATTTTTTTTAGAGTGTACTAAGAAATGCTTCTTGAGCAGCAAATCAGCATATTAGAATAATTATGAAGCATTATGTGATACTGAAGACTTGAGTAATGATGCTGAAAATTCAGCTTTGCATCACAGGAATAAATTCAATTATAAAATATATTAAAAATAAAAATTGTTATTTTAAATAATATTTCAGAATATTACTGTTTTTACTGTATTTTTCATCAAATAAATGTATCTTTGGTGAGAGACTTCTTTCAAATACATTAAAAAATCCTATCAACCACAAACTTTGAACTGTAGTGTAAAAGTGCCAGAAAATAGAGAAAACAAAACAGAGAGGCAGAAACAAAAGAACTGAGAGCTAGACAGTTAGACTAGAGAGAACTAAAAATGGTGAAAAATTGCAAGAAAAAGAGAGAAACAGAAGCAGTTGAGTTGAATAAAAATTCCCCACATGCAGTCAACCAAAGGCCATATCCAGAACATGCACAGCCTCATAGGATCCAATCAGCCGACACAATCTCCTCCTCAAAGTCAGTTCATCCAGCTGTCATCTAACTGCTTGACCGTGCTGCTTAGCACCACACTAGCACTAGCACAGTAAATCTCTCCCTATCACAGAGTCCCAGGTCACTGTTTAGTGGCTAATAGTTGGAGGGGGTTGATTTTGGCCTGAGGGAAAGTAGAGAAGGGCTGGAGTGGTCTATTTTCATGTCCACATTTCTCTCAGGGGAACAACACTCATAAAAGTGTGTTCAAACTGAGCATCACAGAGGGGGCAATAAGACACTAGAATTAGAGTCATTGTTTATGATGTCTGAATGAGATAACCAAGACCATTGAGAAAAGAGTAAGTTTGTGTGAGAGTGTCAACAAGATTGAAAGATGAGTATATATATATATATATATATGTGTGTGTGTGTGTGTGTGTGTGTGTGTTTGTGTGTTTAACCATTTAAAATTAGTCTCATGCACTGTAAAAAATAATTTTCATCATTTGTTATCATAACATTTTTTCTTTTGTCAAATCAACTTCAAAAATGAATGTGGTTCAGATAACTTAATATTTTGAGTTTCAGTGGATTAAACCAATCGCTTTCATTGTATTAGTTCAAATTTTTAATTTCAATGAACTCAAAATTTTAAGGCAACCAGGTAACTTACTTTTTTAAGTTAAACCAATTAATCTTTTTTACAGTCTGGTGATCGATATGCTGTCAAGTTACTATATGGAACATATTTAGTTTGTATTATTTTAATTATTGGTTTTAGCACAGTAATATTGTAATAATTTACAAAAGCAAATTATTTAATTTTGAAAACATCACTGTTCACAAAAACAAAATTCTCACACAGTATAAATGGGTCTTTAAACATGAAAATTTGTATCTGCTTTTATATTTCAGGGTGGAGGTCCCTCACAAGGGCATCATCATATTTAATGGTCAAAAAACATTTGAAAACCAACGAATTGGAGAGAAAGAATGGTAAAAGGTTAAAAACTTCCTGTGCAATTATATTTAAACATAGCCATTGTGCTGTGACAAATATATAAATCAGTATGTATAAAAACGTATAAAGCTGACATTTCTACACCTGGAACCTCTAATAACCGTGTGCTGAATCACATGTCCTCTGAGACCAGCACAGCTGTCATCATCTGAGCAACAGCCCACTGCCTCCAAACAACACAACCGTCCTCTTAAACAATCAAATATAATTACATACAGAACACATACACATGCACACACTCAGATAAACCCCATTTATCCATGTTCAGCGTGACGGGCTTGATGGATGATGACTAAAAATAACACAAAAGCAGGCACCTCCCAAGTGTTTGAGCTTGGAGATAATTACTTTCTTGTCGGCCGTCTAATCAGTGTCACAAAAACAGACAGAAGAGAATTAAGAAACAATTAGGTTACAGTGGAGAAAAAAGGCTCCTTTTTAGACTCTGCAGATTACAAGTCTTCATTAGAAGACAGGATGCTTGGAATGGGTAACTGATGAGGTCACAGGCCTCAAAAAGAATGAATTCTAGTGCAGCGAACATCAGTCATAAATGAGAAATCACAGTTTAAGCAACAGTTTTAAAGGGGTAGTTCTCCCCAATATTTTGGTCTGTTTCTTACCAAAGTTGCCTTTGGCTTGCCTAGTTGGGGCCTTTAATATTCAGTAATATTACTGAATTGACTGCACTGACACTTTGTTTCATAATTTGTTTCATAAACCAAACTGATTCAACACTGAACTTACAGTGGCCCAGTAGTGCACAACACAACGAAATTTAAAAAGCAAACATAAGTTCACAACACAACGAAATCAAGCCACAACACAATGGAAATACGACCACTAGGGGGCTCTCAGAGCTCGGTAAAGTTAGTTTTCCTTGCCACTGTTCGGCAGTGATATCAATACCACCAATACAATTAGTTTTAACAGTATGTAACCACCGTATATCGACATGAAATATTAATTCAAAATCACCTACGTGCACAATAGCTTCATATTTATACCTGTGAAAGATTTGACGCGCTACCACGGCGAATGATGAAGGGAACGTCTGACAATTCCACCAAGTGGTTAAAACGTATAATTTGTATTCATTAAAATTACTTTTAACATTTAAAAACAGACATGTTCAAATTACAAAGCTTGTCAGTCTTACCAACATGAACTAACAAGCTTTGAAATTTGAACATCTGTTTTTAAATGTATAAAAGTCATTGTAATTAATACAAATTATATGTTTTAACCACTTGGTGGAATTGGCAGACGTTCCCTTCATCATGCGCTGTGGTATCGCGTCAAATCATTCACAAGTATAAATATGAAGCTATTGTGCACGTAGTTGATTTTTAATTAATATTTAATGTCGATATACAATGTTTACATACTTAAAACTAATTATGGTATTGAAATATTTGTAAGACTGTCGACTTTATAGAACAGTGGCAATTACCGAGCTCTGAGAGCCCCCAAGTGGTCGGGAGCATTTCCGTTGTGTTGTGGCTTGATTTCGTTGTGTTGTGGTTTAATTTCGTTGTGTTGTGGCTTGATTTCGTTGTGTTGTGAACTTATGTTTGCTTTTTTAATTTCGTTGTGTTGTGCACTACTGGGCCACAGTATGAACTGACCTCAGCTGATTAATGACAATATTGTCTTTTTTAGAGCTGCTTTACAGTACAATTGTATGCTGTTTACATCTGATTCTGTTATTTTCCTGTTTATTCCTGTAAAGCGGCGTTATGCGGGCTCAGCTGAAGTGCGCATCAAGGGTGCATAGCGTCCGCAAAGGGGGCGCTTGCGAGCAGCCTTCTGAAACCTAAAATGATGAATAGGAAACCCTACGATCTTGTGAATGTGCATAGAAGTGTGCCATTTGGGATTCAGCCAATGAATGGGAGAAAGTGCAACACACAATATGGCCTGTCAGCAATAGGTACACAGCAAAATCCCCAGAGTTAAACCAACTCTGCTCAGATTACATATGGTCCCGCTCTATATAGTGTTAAAGTAACACTGAAGCAGAGTTAAAGTTAATGAGATAATTAAGTGATTAATTAAGTTATGATTAGTGATGAACACCTGCTGTTAACAAGCAGAATCATTGAAGAGAAACATAATAACAACAAATGACTTCCAGCCGCAGCCTTAGATGTAATCAAATGAAGATAAAAGACATTAAATTAAACAACTCCACAAACAGCATATTATCTCATTAACTTTAACTCTGCTTCAGTGTTATTTTAACACTATATAGAGAGGGACCTTATGTACTCTGAGCAGAGCTGATTTAACTCTGGGGATTTTGCTGTGTAAAATCATTGCATCATTGCAGCTGCCTTTAGAAGCTCCACTTGCTATAGAAACAGCCAGTGTTCTGAAACACACGATTATGATGGCACATGCAATTTTTTTTATGATTTAAGCGTTTAGAAACAAACTTTATGCGACAGTTGTTGTTAGATTTTAATTGGTGATTTCAAATATGAAATTTAATCATAAGCTTGGTGAAGAGCTTTGGAAAGTGTGATGTTTCCTCAATCAAAGAGATTGAAGCTGTACTTGTATGACTGAAATAGCTGCCTAAAAGGCATTGCAAAGATGGCCGCCAAGTGAAATGACTTGCTTTGAAGAGACTTTGCCTTGAAGTGAGGGTCTTTTTGAGTTGGTGGGCATCTACAGGTAAGATATTGTGGGTTTGCTTCAGCGCTCTTCTGCCTCCTGATCCATTCAGGCCAGACTGACCAATATGTTTCTTAACACATGACCCACCCTTGCCCTGTGCAGATAAATTCCATTACAAATCATACAATCAGGGCTAATCCTTAATACTAGTGTAATAACGAATAACTTTCCTCAGGAGAGACTGATATATTCTCGTCGCACTGACAAAGCAAGGACTTTTCCCCCTTTATCTTCTCATAGTCCAGCCTGACCTGGAAATTATCATTCCATTCTTATCAGTCTAATGAATATTTTAGTGCATTATTAAAGAGCCGTATTGAATTAATTGTTGGGGGTCTCGGCTAAACTCTCGCCGTCTTCCCAATTCACCCTCCTCAGCAAAAGCTTTTCATGCAAATGCTAATTAGAGAAACTTTGCTAGTCAGCACTATCTAAAAGCAGTCCCACCGCACACACAAACACCATATTTCCTTGCTATTCTTTTCCAATCTCTTCTGTAGCTTATTCTGAATTCATATAGACCGCAGTTGATTGCTTGTGAATTATTTAAAAGAGCAATGTGTATGTGTGTAGACAGAAAAGAGAGATGAATAGAAGGAAGGGCACTTGTTAGAGGTGAAATTATATTGAAATACCAGTCACGTTCATAAAAGACTGGACCTATCAGAAGAAAGCATGCACACTTTGGAAAACTTTTAAGTCTTTTAATTAAGCTTTCCCCCCCTCATTATGATATCTGGACATGTGTATTAATCAAACATTTTATTACAATGCACTTTACTCCCACCCAGTAAAAAAAAAAAAACTTTGAAATGAATTAATATAGAAATCAAATACATGATCAAAAACTTTTCCTTCATTTTCTTTATTTTGAGGTTTATTCAACACCCCAGCTCAAAAAAAAAAAAAAAAGTCCACACAGGTGTGCTTAGCAGGTCAGAAAATGTCAGCAAACATCCACATTCATTCAACACAAAGACAAGAAATTCAGCAATAGTGGGAAGGAAAGAAAATGAGCTTGAGATTGTGTATGTGTGCAGAGAATCAGAAGAAAATGTGGGTTGTTTATCAGCCTGATGCTGTGAAAAATGACACAATGTGCTGTAAATTTAACCATCATAAACCCAGCCAGGAAAGAGCCCAGGTGATAAAGATGCAGCCGTCACATGGGCCACAGAGAGACAACGTACTCCTCCGAGACCCGACCCTCGACCATACAGCATCAGCAGCACACCTTCAGCCATGTCAATTAGCAACAGGCTGGCAGGAGCGGGTTCAGCTCATAAAAAATCTATTGATGCGAGTATGGCTATGCCTAAGCCTTTTTCATTAGTCCCCACTAAACAATTCATTTTGACAGACTTACGAGCCAGGGTCTTAATTCACTCCTTCACTGCCGTCTGATTAACAGAGCACTCAGTGGAAATTACTACTCCCCCAACCCCCTCGGCAGCTGATTTAAAGCCCGTAGACTACTGTTTTTAAACAGTGTCACATCATTAATTTTTTACACTCTTACATTGATTTGTTTAGTAAGCAACACAAAGTTCATTGTGTTTTAAAAGGGGATAAAAATCTCAAGTGTCTCTGCATCAAAGGAGCTCATGAATAAACACGGCTTTCGGGCTATGATATCATGAATCCATTTGCATACCGAGTCTTGTGAAATGTTGCCAAAGTGAAGATTATATCAACAAAACAAAGCACAAATTTTGAGTTTAATTTTGGGTTACAATGTACTTTGTACTTTAGTGCACTTTAGACATTCTACTAACTATAAGTAACTCTGCAACTAAATGTCAACTAACGCTCATTAATTCAACTAACTCTCGTTAGAGTATTCAGGTTAGTTAAATTAGTAGAATAAGTTGACGTAGTTGCAAAGTCTACTTCTAGTCAGTAGAATGTCTATTGGGGGACCATCAACATAAAATGTTAGCAGATATCAGTCAGCTAATACTCCAATAACTGTTAGATGACATGTAGTTGCAAAGTTACTTATAGTTAGTTGAATGTCTAAAGTGGACCATTGAAATAAAGTGATGTTGTTTACATATAATAACAGTAAATGTTGAGTAACCTAAGTTATATATTAATTATTGATGGTCGAATAATAGTTGTATCATTAGTCAGCACAAAAATTTAGAAAGAGTGATATCTATATTTTCTATATCTTATTTCTATTGTTATTTTTTATTAAGAGTAAAAAAAAAAATAATAAATTAAATTATTCTAATTCAACTACATCAGATGTGCTGAAATTGTTTACTATAAAGGGCCAAAAATGAAACTTGATTGAGGGCCATGAGCCAAAACGAATGTTCCTTTTACAAGTAATGCATTACAATATTGCGTTACTCCTTAAAAAAGTAACTAATTGCGCTACTTAGTTACTTTTTATGGAAAGTATTGTGTTACATTACTTTGCGTTACTTTTTTCTCATCTGGGCTGGGCTTGCTTGTTTGTGTTTTAATAACAAAAAAGTTATTATAGTTTTGGCAAATGTAAAGGCCCTTTCCCACCATAAATGAATTGAATAAGCCTCAGGCTGAAGGAAATGCAAATTCACGCCTGTACAGTAGAGGGCGCAACTCAAGAAAGTTCAGCACTCTTCAACAATAAAAAACAAAAAATGAAACACAAATATGCTTATCTAAAGTCATTTTTGCTTATTAGTATGGTTGAATTGGATCATCATAGGTCAGTAGCAAAGACATTGGCTAATAAAGTGAGATTAAATACATAAAGTATATTTGTGTTATTTAACATTTATTTAGTGCAGGTTTGTGTATATTCAGAGTTTGCATTTCACTGTTTTTATTCATTTTGAGGAATACTGAAGTGAAGTGAGAATACATGTTCATATTTAGTCTAGAACTACAATAACCATCATGTTCACACACAGTGCACACAGCACCTATGTACTTATGATTTCTCTCAACATGGGGACAGGAGAGGTGTCAGTCAATAAATGGGAGTTTACTAGTTACTTTGGGAAAAGTAATCTGTACTTGGGAAAAGTAATCTGATTACGTTACTGGCATTACTTGTAATGTGTTACCCAACACTGTTTATAGCCAACTATAATATTCCATTACATTCAACTAATAAACAGATTCACTTATATTCTCTATATTTAAATGGACTGAACTGAACAGTAACTGTTGCATATAGGTTACCTGAGTATTCAAGTTAAGCTAGGAATAATTAATGTCACCAAAGATTAATAGGCTGAAAGTTTCTTGCATTTTGCTTCTTTACATTTCGATAAAGTGTCAGCCCAAGCGTTTCATGCACCGCTTTTACAGGAGAGTGAAAAATGGCCTGTATGGACTGTTGGAAATGGACAGGCAGAATTAAAAGAGAACATACATGCTGGACTGAGCAGGGACACACTGATCAATAATAAATTAAACGATCACAGAAAAAGAACAAAATGTTGCAACCGTCTGGAACAGGGTTGTGATATTAATCCGAAGAAAGGTCTCTACTGTACATCATGCTTGTAACAACAGCGGGCTGAAGTAATTGCCTTGTCTGCAGAAAAGCTGAATAACATGTGCCATGACAAATACTTTGAGTCAGCTAATATCCCTACATCCATTTCCATCCCTTTTACTAGGTTGAAAAAAACCAAACATCTTACTGTTTTTGAGTTCAAATACAAAAAAATCAATGTCTCTGTAAAAGCCGACTCCCACTGACCTATTTTCGGCCCATCCCCTTTCTTAAGTGGAGCACCGGTTCTGGGTAAATAAATAAATAAATAAAGACAAAAATCATTTGGGAATATTTGAGCCCTGTTGGGTTTTAGGGCATCAACAAGTGGTTCTCTCTCCCTAATATAAGGTAGAAATCATGCCAAGGGAAAGCCATTATTTCCTGAGAGTTATCTTGGGATTTAAAATGGAAATGTAATGGCCATTTTCTGCTCCAGACTTACTGAAACACCATCGCCTATGTGCATATTAGCCATAGCCTTTGAAAGAACCTGAAATATAGCCTGTGATATGAGAAATTTTACAATTTAGCTCAAAATATCTTCCAGTTTTATACATGGAAGATATTGGGAGTTATGTGACACCATAAAGCATAATTGAATAATGTTGCTTCACTCAAAAAAACAAGAAAAAAAAGAAACTTTTACTGTTGTTAATTTCACTCAAACCATCCTTGTTCACATTACTTAAAAAAACTCATGTAACTACATATACTTAATTTAACCGAGTTGTTTCTACTAAAAATGCGTATTGTCAGCTTTACTTAATGAGCGTTTGTTCAGTCAACTTAACATTGCAGAGTGAAACACACAAATTAATGTTTTTCCACTGCGTGGTACTACTCGGCTCGGCTCGGCACGGCACGGCTTGGTTCGCTTTACTTTCGGTTTGGTTTTCCATTGCAGTTAGTACTTCTTCAAACTGGGTGTAATTAAAGACTGATCTTTATAGTTTGTTATCTACTGCCGTGGATCCTCACCTCGGCTACCAACGAGTCTGCACCTCATCTACTGACCATGATACAGCCATTTCTTTTTTCAAGTTGTGTGAGACGGTCGTTTAAAGCAAGTCGATCCGCGAACAAATTATACTGCAGTGGCTGCTACTGATTATTTAAATCTAGTGGGTTTAGTGTCTCGTGTTTCAAATCCAATGATGCTGGTAGTGACGATTCTCTCTGACCAATCAGTGATCTGCAGTGTACACGTCACATTTAGTATCAGTAATCGAGGTGGTACTATTTGAGCAAGCCGTACTTTTCTGTACCAAGCCGTCCCATGCAGTGGAAAAGTGCCAAAAAGTGAGCCGTATCGAGCTGTACTGAACCGTACCATGCAGTGGAAACGTAGTTCCCAGCATGTTTTGCAAGGGACTGCATTAGGAGAGTAAATTTAGGGATTAACCCTCAGGGGTCTGAGGATTTTTTGGACCCTGGAGAAGTTTTGACATGCCCTGACATTTGTGCTTTTTTCAGTTGTTCATAAACATATTAATGGAAAAAGTGTCATTACACTGTATTCAGCACAAACTAGGCTACAATAATATGTGAGGAACATGTATGTACATGTTTTTGTTTTTGAAGGAATAACGTTTATGCGTGGTTATTGAAAAAACAAAAAACTTAAGTCACTGAAATAAAGCCAAAAAAAATATATTAAATCTTTGTTCACAAGACTTCTGGGTATTTGAGGTTGTAGACTAGAGTTTTTACTTCAAAATGAGGTAAAGATTATGCTGCCTGCTTGTTCATATAAAACAATAGAGAGATTTAAATTTTCTAAAACATCTTTGGTCAAGAAACACAGTATGCATGGAGGCGTGAATCCTCATGTATAATGGGTGATTCTCACCTGAGAAGACAAAAGAATCACATAATAATGACCTGAAATGACTTGCATATTAATGAGGCCTTTCAGTCAGGTAGGCTGTGAAAAAACCCTCTGTGATCATGATTCAAATCTCATCATGGTGTAAATCAAACATACAGAAAAAACAGCAATACTGTGAAATATTATTACAATATAAAATAATGGTATTCTATTATATACTTTAAAATATAATGTATTTCTGTGATGCAAAGTGTCTGAACAATTATGTTACCTCTATGGCATTTCATATAGGCTTTTAGCTTAAAAGCATGCACATTTGGAGAAATATTGATGGATTCTCATATGTTTGTCAATTTTCTATACAGAAGAGTAATATTTATTCAGGATTTATTGTCATTACTATGAGTGCTGGATACTGTCAATTCATACTTGCAGCCGGAGGGCGCTCTGTACACCTTTAGTCCACAAATGCCTGAGCACTAAAGAAGAATAGGCAATCCAGGAACTAACCGAACTAACAGAGGACAGAGATCGCTAACTATGGCTATTCAAAACACTTTTCAAGACAATAAATACACGATTGAGACGATGAATGCATGTATTGACTCAGAATTTGCGTCTGAATAGCGCTCCCTCCGTGGGCGTGGCCGCATTAGCGGATAATGAGCTGAATCACCGATTTCTGACATGGCTCTCTTTTCATACAGATTACATAAACACAGAATATTTGTTTTCGATTTGACTTACACAATTTAAAACCTGACATTTCAACGTTTTTTTAGACATAAGTCTAATTTTTTTGTGATTAGTATTCACTAAGTTACAGTTCATTTTCTGAGAACTATCAGATTGGACTTCCTTCAGAGGGAGACGAGAGATCATGCATCATGTTAGTTTTCTTTATTTTACAAAAAGCACAACATTTTGTTTTTACTCTGAGTGTACACAAATAAAAGAAGATATTCCACAGATTAAAATGGTGTATAACTCTTAATTGTATGTGCAACATTAACGGAGTATTTTGAGTCTCTTTCACACTAGTAAGAAAAAAACCGCGGTGGTATCGCCAGCGATACCCTCAGACCTCAAGAGTGTTAAAGTGTAATTTTATGTGTTTTTCAGTAAAGGGAAAGATGTTGTTAGTTTATGTTAGTGTTTAATGTTCAGGTATGTTGGACATTTAGACGAGTTTCTGTAATGTTTTTGAATTTTGTGGTTACCATTATGCAGAAGAGTGGTGCCTGTGTTTAGGCTGTGAGCACTCATATGCAGGTTAATAGGCCTACTCTTAATTAACGAGTTATTTTTTGAGTGCGTTTTGTAGAGCAAATAGTTAATTTAAGGTTAATTAGAGGTAAATGAAGTCATTAAATGTGTAAACTGCACATATAAATATCATGTAACAGTGACAAATTCAAATAGTTTGAATTGATTCAAGAATTTTTGTCAGCTTTACTTTAATTTATTTTGTTCATATAACTAAATTGTTATTTGTACATAGGTACAATTGTGTGGAACCACTTGACTGCTTTTTGTAAGTAAATCCAACAACTTTTCTTTTTTTTTCTTTAGCAAAACAGATAAGATAATATCATGATAAATGGACTCTTTGCTCTGATGAGGTGACAAGACAAAAAGCTGTGTGAGTACTGAAGGATTGCATTTGTCTTTAAAGCAGGAAAGACAAAGAAAGTGTGTTTGTACTCCATGAATAATGTACATACACGCTTTCACATGCTCTTAAGGGTTTCTTTGCTGCCCTTCAACAACCCACCATGTTTTTCTCCACTATCTCTCTGGACAGAAGTGGGGGTGCCAGATTACAGCTGGGTCATGGCTGAAGACAAAGGTACATTTGCAGGAGGTCGATGAACGTCACTTGAGTTTGCCCAGAAGCGACATGGCAAGATGCTGTTAATATTCTCCTGCCTGCAGGAAGGCTGGCACAGCGGACAGGATGTGTAATGGATTCCACGCAGGCTGCTCTTAAATAAAGCATTAGGGCCGATTTGAGAGCAAGCTCTTTTTTACCATTTCTCCCACTCTTTCCGCTCTGCATTTTTGTTCTCAGAGCGACTAACTAAATGAAACGTGGGTCTGTAAACAACAAGTCGCCGGGTCCATTACGGAGCGCCAGTGCATTTTGTGCTCCATGGTGACTGCACAAATATAATAAATGACTGAGGCACTCTTTGGGATGTGCAAGAGTCGTGGTGAGAATACACTAGACTGAAGATGAATCTGCGGAGGTATTGACACGGACAGAGTCTCCGTTGTAAATAACATCCCGGTGCACCATATCCATAATCCAGTGATGCTAGCATAAACAAATACGTACATGTTCTCAAATTCACAGTGCATTTTGTCTGTTATTTATTTTGCTTCCCTCATGCACACGACAGACGGTAATAAAACAATGACAAGAAGACAAAGAGCGGAAACAGCTTTCCTGCAGTTCCTGTAGATCAGTGGCTCTGATTTTGCTTCAGGACCCAGATTTTACATCAAGGGACGTCCAATAAGTAAACAAAAATGTCACTAGAATAAAACATTGATATATATATATTCATATTATATTACATAATATATTATACTATACATGAACTGGATAGGCCCAATAATATGTGTATACAATTATTTCATAATTTAGGGCAGGGTGCAATACCTTGGCTGCCTGGTCAGCTCAGTGCAAAGTAATATATTTTTATTGCAGGATTAATGGAGTTATATTACTAGGTGTAACATATAATTTGAAGTTGTTTAACAAAAGAGAAGAGCAAGTAAATTAAAGCAATCTGGTTGTTATATTCCTGTTATGTAAGTTTAACGGCGCTGCAAATGTGTCTATTTACAGCGTGCTTTTGTAGAGTTGAATATTGTAGCCAATCACAGGCATTTCTGTTGAAAATAACGACCAACCAGAGACGTTTAAGTTACCAGTAGTGAGAATCCGCACAGTTTCTCTCAAAATGCTGCATGAGTTTTATACGTGCACAAATCCTCTCATTATAACAAACATAGTGGAGACACAATTTAAATAAAAGATTTATTGTGAAGTTTTCGCACTCAGTGAGTTGCATGACGGCTTCAGTGATTGTAAAAGAAGCGCTCTTTACTCACTGTCTGTGTAATTTGATTCGCAACTTGAAGAAAAGTTTTTGTTTTTCATGATTTTGTGACCTTTCATACAAATATATACTTCACACTTTGCAACAAAAAGTGACAAAAATTTGTTTTTATGTTATAATAGTGATTTGATCATCTCTAAAAATAAATTCAAAAGCAATACGTGTGGGGAAAAATATATCAAGGAGTGGAAATGGCTAATAAGCAATCCTCTGCCACCATCTACTGGTTATAATGGTAATTTGTCTTTTTTTTTATTATTTAAAATTAAAAAGTGTTTGTTTTTCACCAAATAATAGTTTCCCTACATTGTGAAAATATTTGAACTTTTTATTAATCAAATAATCTTGAAAAAGTATCATGGTTTCCACAAAATAAATAAATAAATAAATAAGCAGCACAACTGCTTTCAACATTGATAATAATAGGAAATGTTTGTTGAGCAGCAAATCAGCATATTAGAATGATTTCTGAAGGATCATGTGACACTGAAAACTGAAGTAATGATGCTGAAAATTCAGCTTTGCATCAAATTAAATTAGGAAAAAAGTTCTTCGACCCTATCAGAACAGATCTGCAGTCTGTTTTTGTGTCGCAAACCACCAGTTGACAACATCTACTGGTTTAGACCTTTATGTATAATCATGGGAGCCACCAGTAGAGATGATGTAAACGCACTGCTATTACATACGAAAATCATGGAACAAAAAGTGCCCAGAGCAAAAGAAATAATCCACAGCGAGACGTAGCAGCTGAGGTCACAGAGACAATGGAGGAAGCATGAAATGATGACATATGAGTGTGCTGATTGAAATGTGATGTGCGATGCATCATAAAACTCATATTATACACTCACACACACACATACTCACTCACTGATAGCTGGATTAATATTCACCTCTCACACTGTGTTTTTCTCCGCACTCCAATCCAAAGTGAGGTCTCATTGATATGTGAGGGCGCATGTATGGCCCTCTTAGACAGGGTAATTGAATGCACACTGAGGGGAGGCCTGCTGGAATCACACACAGAGAGACACTCCTCAGGGAAGTGACACCAGTAACATTGTTCTCATATATGTCTGTGTCTGAAAACAAAGACAGCTGATTTGTTGCATTACTGACCAGTCAGTGACTTACTAGTGACTATTATGCCATTTGAAAGGTTCCTAATTTTGTTTTGGAGGTTTCCTGCAATATGTTTATGCGCATCCAAGGTCAAAAAACACTTAAATTTTCACATAATATACATTGTATACATGTCGACAACACAAACCAAACTGTTGTTCGCGGGCAGCCAATGAAAACCATAGGCTTGCGTTATGCACATTTATTACAGACCTACATAGGGGTGGGGAAAAAAATTGATACAGCATAGCATATGTGTATCAATACTGATACTGATACATGGACGCCAGGTATCGATCTTTTATATAAATTGCACATGAGAATTTAACTTTTTGGCAGAATAATAAAATCAATTTCTTTTCCAGTCCACTAGATGGTAGTGTTGAGAGGTTTTTTTTCTGGTGAGGACACTAGCAATGCGCCGACAGACAAGACAGAGGAGGTTACTTTTGGTATGAAATAAAGTCTTAGCTTTCAAATTTTGTCAAGAAATTCAAACAATAAATTCTGTTTTGCGGCTCTTCAATGTGGCGTGACAGATCGCTGTTGCGCCTCTGTTCAAGCGGCACGTAAACCGTTCATCTCTTCCTAGTTATTGCACGAAAAAACATAAATGAACATCAGAATCAGAAGGTATGTTGTTTCAACCGTGGAAAGACATCAATACAGCATTTTTCAAGTTCAAGTCCACCGATGTTAATCTAACTCTCCTGTCTGGTTTGTTTGTCGGACAAAACAGCGGATTATGATTTGTCAGATCACCTTTCAATCAAACTCCTAGCGAAGGGTGAATTAAGGTGGACTAGACTGTAATACAAATAGTTGAGTTTGCTAGGTGCATACAACATTTATTACATGTTTTCATGAAAGTGTTGGTCGGTTTGTCTGCTTGACAATCCCATTTTGCAGCAATAAAATTGAAGTGAGACGATCAAATAGAGAAATGTATCTTTCAAGATAAAGCAGATGTTGACAAAGTTTTCCTTTGGGGACATAATTTGAAGTTCATGCACTTTTATCTTTGAAACTTTGCAGACCTGTTACATTCTCAAACAGCTATATACATACTAGAACAAAGGTAATATTCTAAAAACCATAATAGGTGCACTTTAACAGACACAGTCTAATGATCCATAAAAAAAGTTATAGGTTTAGGCCTGTCTGCATTCAGAATTAAATTTTCTTAATCTTTTGAGACGCGACTGAGTCTCGACTTGACGTCACTTTGTTTACCATTTATTTACTATATAAATAAATATTGAGAATGATAACAAATTATACATCATTTGAAAGTTCTAAGGGTTTATTATCAATCTACGGTGACTGTTTTAGATGCTCCAGCAACAGTAGGTAATATTGTAATTTGTGTCGGGAGTGCAAATGGCAACATGCAAAATCAAAATGGGACCTTATACTTTTGTTATGACATAGCGATCGTGAGACGAAACCAATCCGTTTCACTTGGGTAAAATGTCCATGATAAGCATCAATTGTATCCAACAGCACTTTTTGTCCACAAAAGCATTAAATCCGTGAAATATTGATGTACTGTCCATTGTTTACGTCAGATTTCGCCTGAACGATCTGCTCTCCATCATCATTCTTCAAGAAATTATGCAATCTGAGCAGTATTTTTGTCTTGTTTTCCACTAAAAATATCTGATCTTGTTTTATATCATCCTTAAAACAAGATCTGTTTAGTTGGGAAGTTAAATAATAAGAGTTTTTACACATAATTAGGTTTATTATTCCCTGCCTGTTGGCAAAATGTTTTTTTTTTTTTTTTTTTTTTCTTGTTCTGAGCATTCATTTCTTTTTTAAAATGTATTATTGTAGTTTGTTAGATTTATACATAACTATTGGCAAATAGGAGAAAAATACATTTAAGCTATTGTTAAAAATATGAATAAATCTTAATAAATTATTTCAAGATGCTGAATATTTTTGTAAAAGTGTAAAAAGTATAATCACATTAAAATAATGTTTATTTATTTCTTTATTTTACAGAAAACAAGAAAAATATTAAAATTATATTTTGCAGTGTAAGCAAACATTGGAAAGCTGCATGCCCTCTTACTGTACTTCTGTATATTGTTTACAAGGGCAGCATTTTTCAGGTTCAGAACAGTCTACAGGACTGGAAGTTTTTCTACATTTCTCCAGAGCTTTATGTAAAGATGCAGTTTCAGGCTGTGGTGTGTTTTGAAACCACTTCAAATGTTTCTGCAATCATGGTAATAAGCATACAAAAACCAAACATACGCACACAGCAGTATTGATTTTGATGAAGAGCGTGCCACAAACCTAGCTGTTTCAAAGGTACTCTTGCAGTGAAAGAATACAGTAATAAATCAGCAGACACTGTCCCTACAACATTATCAGCTGAGACTACACTCAGTCTGTAACAAAGAATACATCATTATAGACAACAAGTACACATATACAGTAGCACCATCTTTCTCTCTCTATCCCTCTTCAGCAGTCTGTGGACTGCACCATGACCATGGAAATGCCATCAATACACCTTCATCACACTCACACACAGCTCAAAGGAGGTTTATAAGAAGGCTCCATAAAAATAAAACACCCTCCATCTCCTATGTGCACACACATAGACAGTTATCCAAAGTCCAGCTGTCTCTGCCCATCCCATCCCAAACCAACCTAACTTCATTTCAAAGCAGGAATTAATGGGATTCCTGAACAGTTTGTGGGCATACTTGTGAAGGCATGCTGAGAGAATATTTCTGCCTTCACAGAAAAAAAAAAAAAAGACTTGGAAGATGGTTTTGGCATAAACTTTAAACATAAAATTTATTGACACACATGCACAACAGCCTTTGAAAACACACACATGCGTTTTCAGTCAGTGCCCAACAATCAAATTTCAACCTCATCTTCACAGCTCCATGTCTGTGCAAAGTCACATGATCACAAATCATTTATATTTGATTAGTGAACCAGAAATATTCTCTATTTATTTTACACCACTCTTGCTAAATTCTAAAACTTTGTTAATATAATTTAAACCTGTAAATTAACATAGTTATCATTTTATTTTGGAGGACTGACTTGGCCTGTTTGCCATGTGCAGTGAGCTTATTTCATTCAGAGGTTTTGCCAGGCTCTATTATTGGAAATCAGCACTCCAAATCTTTTTGACATTTTCAGGTGCTTGATTCTCTAGTTGCCTTTTTGGCTGCAGAGTAATGTTTATACTTGTAATTACAGATTGACCTTTCAGCTGTACAGGGCCCCCAAATAAATCCTCCATCTCCTATTTGTCTGAGTGTCTTTGAACCCTCTTGCCTTTATGCAGGCCCTTTTAACTTTATCTATCTAACTTTATCTTCCTTCCTCTTTCCCTTTTCCCCAACCAAAACAAGCATCGTGCCAATCAAATCAAGTGGGCTGTTGGATTTTAAATAACATGCTGAAATGTATGTTTGAAAAATAAGATATAGATAAACAAGTGCACATATCTAAATTTGATCAGTCCCAATGTACACACTTTTTTTCAGTGAGTCTTTCTGCAGGTTATATCGCTACATCAGTTAGGTGATGACAAGTGATTGTCTCCAAAAGTGAGTCAAGCTGTGTAACGGAGGCCAGCTAGTAAAGAGCTGTCAGGTAAACCTCACTCCCCTGGCCTCAGGAGGCGCATTAGCGACTGACGCTAAAGGCTGCAGTCTTTAGTGTCCTTGTTAGCGTGGTTGCTTCCCATGACTGAAACACCAGTTTGAATACCACTCATCGCAGTGCGAGTAGAAACGAAGGGGTTAAATTGGTGCCGTGACCCGGGTGGGAGTGAGGTTTAGGGGGGTGAGCGTAACGGAAGCCAGCTAGTAAAGAGCTGTGTGGGTAAACTTCACTCCACTAGCTTCAAGAGGCACACTAGAGGTTGCAGTCTTTAGCGTCCTTGTTAGCGCACCTGCCTCCCATGCCGAAAAGGCCATTTCGAATTCTGCTCATTGTGGTGCGAGTAAAACCGGGGGGTTACATTGATGCCATGACCCAGATGGGGGTGAGATTTAGGGGGGTGAGTGCAACGGAAGCCAACTAGTAAAGAGCTGTGTAGGTAAACTTTACTCCACTGGCCTAAAGAGGCACACTAGAGGTTGCAGTCTTTATCCCACCTTTTTAGCGCAACTGCCTCCCATGCTGGAAACACTGGTTAAAATTCCGCTCAGAGTGGGGCGAGTAGAACCGGAAGAGTTACATTGGTGCCGTGACCCGGATGGGAGTTAGGTTTAGGGGGATGAGTTTAACAGAATCTAGCTAGTAAAGAGCTGTGCAGGTAAACCTCACTCCCCTGGCCTCAAGAGGCACATTAGCGACTGACGTTAGAGGCTGCGGTCTTTAGTGTCGTTGTTAGCGTGCCCAACTCCCATGTCGGAAACACCGGTTTGAATCCAGCTCCAAGCGGTGTGACTAGAACTGGAGGGGTTACAGCTGCACCTGAAATTATACCCTTATAGTGAGGGACAGCCATTTGCAGTGGCATCCAAAACCATAGTAGACATTTTTGAAAGCACTCATTCAATCCCATAATGCACCCATAAATAACGAGTGTACAACCAAAAGCTAGCCGCTAGAGATTACCCATGCACTGTGAGAATTGCACTAAATTAATTCTCACATCTCACCAAAAGATGTTGTTCGATTTCAACCGCTCACCTTTATTCACTCCAAGTAGACTTTATTATTAGAGTAATATAGGGAGAAGTGAATGAGAGTATAAGGGCCAATTTCGATGCAGCCAATAATTTACTCACTGGTGTTTCATTCAGGAACAAAACAAGTGACTATCTTTATGAGTGAGTCATTGAATTATTCATTCAACCAATTAGTTCAAAACGCTGACTCATTTAGGAACGCCACAACTGTGTCTGGCTAAGAGATGTAAGTTACTTAGCATTAACTACACATTCAATTTTTAATTTTAGTATTAAAGCAATATCACTCACAATCATAATTTTCTTTCTGAATATCATGATACTTGGAATGACAGCATTCTTACCAGTGTGATATTGCTTATATATAGTCCTATATACAAACTTTACCACTAGACTAATGCGTCTTCTGTCGAGTTCAGGTGTTGCTTTATCTATTAAAGTGATTCTCACACATAAGAATCATATGCCTTCAAGAAGTTGGGGAATAAATATTTAGTCTAATATCACATAGGACGTCAAGTGAGTCAGGACTGCTGTTGGTTCTCCATTCTTCCAACTGCTTCTGTTGTTTTGCTCATCGATCTGCAAGCCAAATTAATGCTCAGCTCACACTGTGAATAAACAAAAAAGCAACATTTGTGCTCAACAAATAACACATGCCACACAGACTCCGTTTTGATGATTAACACAGCTCTGAACTGCAAAGGACGCTGCTTGTATATAAATTATGATACATGATAAGCATCATCACTGTCTAACAAGCCAATGCAGTTGTAAAGCTTACACCATGCAGAATGAAACCGCTTTTGTAGTCTCTGCAGTATAGCTCATAAACACAGCACAAACAGGGGTGATGTGTGAGCAAAGTAATTATTATTTTATGATTGAACATACTTGTAGAAGCATTTATAGCTGCCATTTTTCCAATAACAGTCGAGTCGATGGTTAAACAGGCTGTACAACAGGCAGTCTGGGTTTAAAGGGACAGGATGAAATTCTGTCATCATTTACTCAACTTCATGTCGTTTTAAACCGGGTGTGTCTCATACGTTCTGAAAAGTGAAGCCACGGGCTCTTTGATCGCCCCCTGGAGGCTGGATGCAGTACAGGTCATAAACCCCGCCCTCTCAATGCAGTCGAATGAGACTTCAGTGAAAACTTAAAAATAAATTCTGCTTCAAATAAAACTTTCTGAAAGATGGTTTTGGTCAATTAAGGTAGTTGTTATCACACTGATATATATTCAATTGTTCGTTTTTGTGATGATTTAGATTTTAGCTAGCAATTTGATGCTATAAAAACGGGGCGTGTCGTCATGATTCGAAGTTGATTGACAGCTTGTCTGAGGACTGTCGGAGCTTCGAGGGGAGATTGAAGATGTATTAACTAACTGTTAATTTTCAATTTCTTTGTTATTTAACACCAACAAAATGAGTTGTTCAGCAGTAAACTGTACTAACCGATCTGACGGATCACTGAACTTTTTTTCTGTAACATCAAATGTGGGCGTTATAAGCTAATTAATAAATGTTATTAGTTAAGATAACGCACCTAATGTTAACCATGTCGGGAAAAAGCAGGTGATCGTTATCTGGCAGTTACTTATTATTTTTATGGGTATAAAATAATAATTAGCAGGACAAAACTAATGATAGCTTACTCTAATTACAGCAATCGATCTCCTGTAACGTTAGTTGAACTTGATTGATTTTATCTACTGAATTTGCTGTTTCAAAAATATTATTGCTCTAGAAACAGAATAGCCTATTATTTTATAGGTAGACTTTTAAATTGTGTATAATTTTTATAGTCTATTTAAAATACATGAATGATGACGCAGTCGTCTGGGCGGAAGTTTGATATCGCGACTCCGCCTCCGGCTCCACTGACGATTCCTTCTGCGCATGCCCAGGCTCCAAACGTTTTTTTTTTTTTGGACGTATTGCGTAACGTGTCAGCGCCCATTCATCAGCCCATTTTGGCTTCAGTTCAATACAATGGAAGGAAGCGGCGTTGCGTCGTCCATCTTTTTTTACAGTCTATGTTTTAAACCTGTATGTCGTTCTTTTTTCTGTGAAACACAAAATATGTACTTTGAAGAACTGTTTCTGATGTTGTTAGGACCCTATTTAATTAAAATATCTTGTTTTGTGTTCCGCAGGTTCCATTGGTTTGGAATCACATAAGCGAGATAAATTACTTTTGGGTGAACTATCCCTTTAAGAGTTGCTACAATCAAGAAGAACTTTTTGCTGCTCTCTTTCGCCCTTTCTCTCTCACCATCTCTTTATTTCTCAGGTGACAAAATGATCCTGAGGCTCTAATCTAAGATGAGAGCAATATCAAAGGCGAAAAATACTCACAAAATAACACTTTTTTCCTCTTCCATCTCTCTCTTCTTGTCCCTGTATCTCACCTCTCTCTCTCACTGATGAGATATTAGACTTCAGAGGGATGAGAAATATTGGTTGCGCAGTGAGAGGTACTGAGAAGGACACAGGGCAAAAGGAACCCAAATCGAGCCAAGTACACCAATCCTCATCATAGACTCATAAAACACCGGAGATCATAAGGCACTGAGCTTTCATAAACAGCCACAGGGGGTTTCCTCAAAGACTTGAACCGTTACTCAGTGACTCACTTAAAGATGGCACATCTGAAACCCTGCAGGTGCTGATGAGAAGACACAGAGGCCGCCCTGCGAGGAGAGATCATACACCTTTCCAGGCTGAATAAAAGAGTGGAAATGTCCATAGTTAATGTGATGAACTACATCTGCTAGGACACCTGTGTGAACTTGAGGAGAACTGACACCATACATCCATATCGGTTTGCACCAACTGTGTTGTTAAAAGTTATAATTTAACACACTACAATATATTTGAGCAATATAAAACATATGCATTTAAACTTAATTCTATCAAGACATCTCTGAAAAGATTTTTAGCATGGTAATGGATGTGACAATGTCAATGTATATATCTGCTATGCTGCTGCTAAATTGCTGCTGCTGTTGATTATTGCTGTTGAAGATTATTGCTGCTTCTGCAGAGCAAGTGCAGGAAATTTCTACTGCCAATAAACACGCCGCTATACTGCTGTGAGTATGTAAGACCAGTGATGGGAATAACGGCGTTATAAATAACGCGCGTTACTAACGCCGTTACTTTTTTCAGTAACGAGTAATCAAACGAATTACTTTTTCTCCCGTTACAACGCCGTTAGCGTTACTGACAAAAAAAATGCAGCGTTACTATAATTGAGCTCACTGAAGCGGTTTTCATCCAAATAAGCTCTCTCTCAGCCATAGGACCTGCAAAGTTTTTTTCTCTGGTGTGTGCTGCGGTTAGTCATACACAAATATAATTTTAAACTGATAATAATGTATGATGCGCTGTGTGTGTGTCTGTCAGAGCATGCGCGCGAAGCGCGAGCTCGAACGTTTTCTTTAATGGCTACCAACACAGTACAGAGAAATTTCATGTCGTGAGCAAGAGCGGATCATGAGTCAGGAGTCGCATCAAGAATAATTTATTCTTAGACTTATATGTAACATTGGGGCATTCAATTTATTTGGCATATTTTTATTTTTATTTTTTTTTAAAGTAACGCAATAGTTACTTTCCCTGGTAATTAGTTACTTTTATAATGATGTAACTCAGTTACTAACTCCGTTACTATTTGTGAGAAGTAACTAGTAACTATAACTAATTACTTTTTTAAAGTAACGTGCCCAACACTGTGTAAGACATACTGCTGCTGCACAAATAGCATATATCAATCTCCCACAGCAGATCTATACAGGTGCAGCTGCTGGGGAAGGTGGAGGGTTTTAGATGAACTCTGAAAGTGCTCTGCAAATTGCTATAGTGAATGGTAACCAGCCATTTAAATGTTGAGCAGCAAGCTCATTGGCTTCAGATACGACATAAACCAATCAGCTTGTGCCAAGTAATTAACACTGTACATATCATCAGCTTGCATAAAGGACCCATTAGCTTGCGCCATCTAGAGTTTCACGACAGAACTAGGCATTTATTCCGATTAAAAGCAGACTGATTAAATTGCATGGCTTCTCATCATTACTTGTTCATGCCAAATAAAAATGCAAAAAAAGCACCCAAAAAAAAAAAAAAAAAAAAAATTATATATATATATATATATATATATATATATATATATATATAAATATTAGATCAATAAAGGTAAACATCATGTTACTGTATGTGACTACACTTATTTTACAACTGCCTTAAGGACAAGTGATACACCCATTTAAAGGGATAGTTCACCCAAAAATGAAAATTCTATCATCATTTACTCACCTTCAAGTTGTTCAAAATATCTTCCTTTGTGTTAAACAGTACAAAGAAAATTATACAGATTTTGGACAACTTGAGGGTACTTACAATTCTAAGCCCCTAGGCCAAACTTTACGTTCCAATTTAAGAAAGACCTTAGAACAGCTGGTGCAACACATATCCTGATGGTTAAAAGTTATTGCAAAATTGGCCCATTAAAATTCATACACTTTTAAGTGCGCCCAAATACTTTGTAAATCCAGACAGGCAACAAAAGCCAATCAATGACAATCTTCTTCTTTTTATGTTATGACAAAGCATGGAAAATAGAGCAACCGATGATGGCTCTTCAGTGATTACTATTTGCAAAAAATGCGAAGATAATTCATTGCAGCAGTGAGGTAGAATTTGCGTCTGACACTCTTATTGCCTCGTCCTTTCGTGGAGGAAAAGTGCTTGGTTTCATCACGTGCCACCAAAATAAGAACACAGCTATTGGGAAACAGACTGCCACATGTGGAGCCGTTTCAATCGGATCTGAAGTGTTGTGTCAGAGGAACGGGTAGCTGCATTTATTCTGTCAAACTCCCGTTCCCCGTATGTGTGGGAGCGGCAGCTGGGCACGGGCACAAACTGTCCTCCTTCCTGCTCGTTAGTGCCAGTCACCATCCTGGCGGCCTCCACCTTCTCCATCCCCCATCCCCCATCCCCAAACAGGCAGGGAGGAGCCGAAAGTACAGCGTCTAATGACAGAAGAGATAGCACCTACTGAGGGTTTGCGAATGTGTGTGTTTGAAAGGGGTCGCTGGGGTCACTGCCACCTGCTGCAAAGAGGAGGATGAAAGAGGAGAAAAGGAAGGAAAAGCCATAATCCTGTTATACCCATCTACAAGAAGTACTTCCTTCAAGGCGAAATGAGTGTTCGGCGTCTGTGTGAAAGAGATAGACTCCTTTTGATGTGTAGATTAAGAGCATCTACTATACAGGAATGTGGATGAATGAGGCATAACCTGCAGCGTGACACTCCAGTGGCTCCGAACAGAAAAAGAGAAAAAGCTCCAAATATGAGGAGTTGTTTCAGAGCGGCTGTGACTTTCATCTGAGCAGAGCTCTTATGGACCTCTAGGGCTGTGAAAATATAAACAAAGAGCAGCGACAAATAAATTCAAATTTACTTTTCTATTGCTATCAGGGCTGTCAATTTAATATTAATTTAGTGTTGTTAATTATTATAAAAAATTACATTTTAAAAATTCATTAAAAATGTAAATAAAAAGTTAGCGTAAAAAAAACATATATATATATATATATATATATACTATTAAAATTTAATTTAGTAAAAAATAAATTAATGCAATTAATCATGCCCCCTTCCCCATATGTAAATTAGAGGTTTTACTAACATCGGATTAATTCAAGTTTGAATGTTTTTGCGAGTATGCAGGCAATGAATCTCGCCAAAGAACAAGTACGGCAACAGCACAGATTGATTAATGAGTCATTCACATTGAGTGCAGTCTTATGTTCAAAAACAGCAGAAGATGCAGGCATCCCAATTCATGTTTTTGAAGTTGAACTACTTTTAAACTTGACATTATGTCTTAGGGTATGTTTACATGACAATGATGTACTAAAAACAAAAACGTTTTTTGTTTGTATTTTTCGTGTACAGACAACACCATTGTCAAAACAATCCCCGTTCACATGGATCCGCGAAAATTATTAAAAACACTGTATTATTTATGTCAGGCCAGTAGTTGGCGATGTCACTTTTAAAGAAACACTACTCGCCTACAGGGCCCTATTTTAATAATCTAAGGGTGTGTTCACACTTGTAGGTCCGATTAGCATTCAGATTGGTAATTTTATCACCAAACCAAAAGATACCGAACCTAAAGGCATAGGAATATGTTCACAACCTGACTGGTCGGATTTTATGACATATTGCCTATTTTGAGACAGAACTTAGCGAACATCCAAAACAATGCTGTGTGAGATAAATGCGCTTGTTGTGTGTGCGTAGCCTGCTTATTTTGGCCAGCTGGGAACTCGTGAAGATCTTATTAAATGTGTAAAGGAGTCAAAACAGCGGTGGGAATTTGATCTGCTGCCTGGAGATGCATGTCTGATGCCTGTGATAGGCAAACTAGCGACTATGAGGAGAAAAACCAATATTCACGAGGATTCTGTTCTTTTTAGGGTCTCATCTTCCTGTTTTTGGTTTGTTTACATGTCTTTGGTCCATGTTTATATATCATTCGAACCGCACCAGAGTTAGTTTGGAAGTGGCCCGAGACCCATCTTTTCAGCGGTCTCAGCCCGCTTGTTTGGTGTGCACCAGGGTTCGGATGGCAGCATTCACAGATGTTCAAATGAACCGCACTAACAGAGCAATCGCACCAGGCTTCGTTTTATTCGAACCAAACATGACAAGTGTGAACACACCCTAAACGCATGGTCTGGCGCAGGGCATGTCCGAATCCACTTTTGCTAGTTTAACAATGGTAAAAAATGGTTGGTGCACAAGGCACATGGTCCAAAAGGATTGTACCTAGTGTCTTAATGAGTCATGGGTGAGTTTTGGGCTTAACTTGCAATAAACCAATCAGAGTCTCATATCCCATTCTCTTTAAAGGTGCCCTAGAACCCCTTTTCAAAAGATGTAATATAAGTCTATGGTGTCCTCTGAACGTGTCTGTGAAGTTTCAGCTCAAAATACCCCATAGATTTTTTTAATAAATTTTTTTTAACTGCCTATTTTGAGCCATTATTACATATGCACCGATTATGCGTGCGGCCCCTTTAAATCTCCTGCTCCCCCGCCCCCGCGAGCTCTCAACTGCCTTAAACAGCAAACACACAGTTCACACAGCTAATATAACCCTCAAAATGGATCTTTACAGAGTGTTCATCATGCATACATCGATTCCTGTGAGTATAGTATTTATTTGGATGTTTGCATTTGATTCTAAATGATGGTAAACGATGGTAACTTTAACCACCTTTAACAGTACATTAGCAACATGCTAATGAAACATTTAAAAAGACAATTTACAAATACCACTAAAAATATAATGTAATCATGGATCATGTCAGTTATTATTGCTCCATCTGCCATTTTTCGCTGTTGTCCTTGCTTGCTTACCTAGTCTGATGATTCAGCTGTGCACATCCAGACATTTTGCCCTTGTCTAATGGCTTGAACATGGGCTGGCATATGCAAATATTGGGGGCGTACACCCCGACTGTTACGTAACAGTCGGTGTTATGTTGAGATTCGTCTGTTTTCCAGAGGTCTTTTAAACAAATGAGATTTATATAAGAAGGAGGAAACAATGGTGTTTGAGACTCACTGTATGTCATTTCCATGTACTGAACTCTTGGTGTTTAACTATGCCAAGATAAATTCAATTTTTCATTCGATGGCACCTTTAAAAGCCAGTTGCCCTTGCGCATGACAGATTCGCTATTTACAATGCGGAATGACTGAATGCTTCTCCAGAGAGGAATCCTTTTATTTTTAATATTTAAAAATGTTTGTGTGCTGATGTGCACCCCTGTGTGTGTAACAAGCAGAGTGTACACGCATTGTGCACCCGACTATAGGTGCATATTACCAACACACTCTTTAAATAACAAAAAATAAATAAATATTGCGCCATTGACTTTAGACCAGGTTTTTGTTGGTCAATGCTGAAGTCGTTTTCAGTAGCCTCAAAATAGCAACATGCCAACAATGTTCCTGAACACACCTCGTTTTCAGACCAGCATGCCCATGAGCAAACAGATGGGCATGAGTACATTTGCTATTTAAACAATGTGGGTGCTGGATGTGAAAATGATAACTGCGTCGGGTTAAAACTAGCAAAAAACACTTGCGTCATGCCTGGTGTTGCATTGCGCCGGTTGTATTATAGGGCCCATAGACTGAACATGTAATACATTTCACAAATTCTGTAGTTTACACAGAGAAGATAACGGTATTATTTAAAAAAAAAAAAACTTGCACTTTGAATCACGTTTTCAAAAGTTTGTGTTTTGAGGCCCCAAAAAATGCCATTGTCCTGTAAATAAACAACCAAAACGCATACAAAGTTTTCCGTTTTTTGTTGAGAATGGTGTTGTGTAAACGGCCCCTTAAACGAGACACGCATGGCGTAATGCGATACAATGGCTAAAAACGGCAGTCTGTGTACATAGACAAACAATTAATAAATATTACAAACAGAAAAAATAAAACAAAATTTTAGGGTTGCACTTTATTTTTATGGTCCATTTTAGACATTCTGTTGACTATAAGTAACATTGCACCTACTGTACATGTCAACTAACTCTCAGAGTATTAGTAGAATGTCTGCTTAATATCTGCAAACACTTTATTTTGATGTTCCTCAACAGACATTCTACAGACAATAAGTAACTTAACAAGTACATTTCAATTTATTCTACTAACCCTATCCCCAACCTATCAATCTACTAATACTCTGATGAGAGTTAGTAGACATGTAGGTGCAACGTTACTTATATTCAACAGAATGTCTAAAGGGGACCATCAAAATAAAGTGTAACCAACTTTAATATCTAAAATTATCTTCATAATGGTGATTAACTAAAGATAAAATAAATCTTTTTAAGTGAATTCGTAACAGGTGAAAATCTGAGATGGAGGCTTAAAAGGAGAAATACTAACAACTATTCCATTCTGTTACATAATTTAGTTCATATTAGCAAAGCTAACATTACAGCAATGCCTGCAAGTGTCTTTCTGCTGCACTTATTAGGGAGCTGTTTAATGCTACAAGTCGATTTACACTTGTTAATACACTAGTCCCGGAGAAAAGGATCAGTTTTGATCAAAGAGAGTGAGTGAGCCAAGTTTCCACCCCCACTATAGAGCCGTGAAAGTCCTCATCAGATGAGTTTGGCAGCGCAGTGCAGTCAATCTCATAACATAAATACCACTCAATAATGTTTAATACAAACATCTCAAGGAATACCAGCCTATTATACTAAGATATATGAAGTAGGCTTCCTAATCAAAAGCTTACACCATATGCAATATACAGAAAGAAAATGAACAATTTGCAAACAAATGCTCAATGGGAGCATTTCTGGGTTCTTATGACTACCAAAAAAAGAGGCTATTAAAATTTAGAGCATCACTTAAATGACCAAGGAGGGTTGAAGTACATCGTTTACAAAAGATTGTTGGAGATCTGGGTTTCTTTTGATTTCCATCAGCATCAGTGGAGCAAGACAAACTCAGGATTTTACACAAATTATAATAATTCACAGACCTCGGTCATCATTATCGTCTCTGCCCTAATTAGATCTGATTACCCCGCAGCTGGTTGGTTGGTAGATTTGTTTTTACTGAGGCAAAACACAAACAGCTGATTTGAACTCTTAAAGCCAGATAAGTACATGATCATGAGTTATTTAATAGGACTACATTATATGTGACCCTGCCAAAAAAAAAATTTAAACAGTAGTGTACAAAGCATAGGTATCCCTTTATAATAACTTCCATTAACATCAACACGCATTATTACATGATTTAATGCTTAAAAGATCCTCAGAACCTTAGATCTGCTTACAGCTGCCACATAAAATACTGTTGTGTGACGTCACATAATATCATCTATATGTAAATGAACGTGGCACTGGTATCAAGCCTGCATAGTAATGTGACATTCCCACTAGTGACACTCAGGTGGGAGTGACTAGGATTCGGTCATTTGAATGTAGACTCGTATCACAAATTCATAACCCTGAGCTCATAAGAACTTGAAGTTAAACCCAGCTGATCTTCCATCAAACCGGCATTTGACGCGGCGTATAGCATCCAGCAGTCGATTTCAATTAGCTAGGAGAGGCTAAGCCCATCGCAACACATGTTGTGAAGTCAAGCTGACAGCTAACACAAACAAGCTATTTCACCACGGATTTAAAAACAAGAGCGCCTTTTCTGATATGCAATGAAAAAGTACAGATTTCAGATTGTGTTTACCCCAATCTGTCATGAATGCAACAGACAGTGGTTTTCATTATTCCCTGTATAAATATCATATCAGAATATTCCTTTATTTAAATAAGTTCAAATATTTTATGAGTATTTTTCCAGAGCTAAAAAAGATAACACACCTTCAGTTTGTCCCTTTCAGTCTGTTTTCATAGCAAAAGTGAGGACTGTGAAATACAGAAATATTTTCCATGTAATCATGATCATCACATTCACCATCATAATCACTGTTGTGACAACAGTATCATAATCATCAATCGCAGGGCAGCAATGATCATATTACCAAAAGCAAAATATTGATTCATGAGGGAATACAAACTTGATTCTTGTTCCAGGTGACTCTACAATTCTGCCATTCCATGTGATCTGTGTTCAAATCCCCGGACTAACTTTTTAACAAACTGAGCAAAGTTACTGAACTTGACAGCAAAGAATTGTTCCGAATTGAACAACTGACTCCCTTACAAAGTTCTGTCATGAAACTCTAGATGACACAGGCTGATAGGTCTTTGACTCACTCTGCTTGAAATCACATCATTCTCTATATAGGCTGATTGGTTCCTGCTGTATCAGTAGCCAATGATCTTGCTGCTCAACCTTATTACAAATACTAGTCATCATTTTCTGTGGCAGTTGCAGCGCACTTTTAGAAACTCTCCACCTTCCCCAGCTCCACCTGTATAAATCTGCTATGGGTAATTTGTGTATGCTATAGATCTATTCCGCCAAGACCAAACATATCAATTGTCATATCCATTACCATGCCAAACATGGGGTTTCCTATGGGTTTTAAAAATGTAGGGTTTTAATAATTCCATATAAAGTCTCTTATTCTTACCATGGTTGCATTTATTTGATCAAAATACAGTAAAAAAAAAAAAAAAATGTAATTTATTCCTGTGATGGTAAAGATGCCATTACTCCAGTCTTCAGTGTCAATTGATCTTCAGAAATCATTCATATATGCTGATTTGGTGCTCAAGAAATATTTCTTATTAATATCAATATTGTAAACAGTTGCTGCTTAAAGGGTTAGTTCACCCAAAAATGAAAATTCTGTCATTTATTACTTACCCTCATGCCGTTCTACACCCGTAAGACCTTCGTTAATCTTCAGAACACAAATTAAGATATTTTAGTTGAAATCCGATAGCTCAGTGAGGCCTCCATAGGGAGCATGGACACTTCCTTTCTCAAGATCCATAAAGGTACTAAAAACATATTTAAATCAGTTCATGTGAGTACAGTCAATATTAATATTATAAAGCGACGAGAATATTTTTGGAGCGCCAAAAAAACAAAATAACGAATTATTTAGTGATGGCCGATTTCAAAACAATGCTTCATGAAGCATCGGAGCTCAAATGAATCAGTGTATCGAATCATGATTCAGATCGCGTGTCAAACTGCCAAAGGCTGAAATCACGTGACTTTAGTGCTCCAAACAGCTGATTCGACACACTGATTCATCTGTGCTCCGATGCTTCCTAAAGCAGTGTTTTGAAATCGGCCATCACTAAATAAGTCGTTATTTTGTTTTTTTTGGCGCTCCAAAAATATTCTCGTCGCTTTATAATATTAATATTGAACCACTGAACTCACATGAACCGATTTAAATATGTTTTTAGTACCTTTATGGATCTTGAGAGAGGAAATGTTATTGCTCCCTATGGAGGCCTCACAGAGCTATCGGATTTCAACAAAAATATCTTAATTTGTGTTCTGAAGATTAACGAAGGTCTTACGGGTGTGGAACGGCATGAGGGTAAGTAATAAATGACAGAATTTTCATTTTTGGGTGAACTAACCCTTTAATATGTTTGTGTAAACCATGATGCATTGTTTTCAGGACTTTTTGAAGAACAGAAAGTTTATTTGAACAGCATTTATTTGAAATAGATTTGTTTGCAACAATGTAAAAGTTACTAACAATTCTGATCAATTTAATACAGCCTTGCTGAATAAAAGTATATATACAGTATATATATATATATAGACTGCAAAGTTTAGAATGGTAGTATATATATAGCAGATATGGCTTCAGTTCCACCCCATCATTTGTGTACTATTCCCGGCTTGTAAGTCACATAGGATAAAGCATCTGGCAAATGTATAGCATACATGTATATTTAGAGGGAAAATGTGCCCTGCTCACTGTAGCCACCCACTATACATGTCTGATGCCACAGAGTTTAAATCCAAATGCTTTCCACTTAATATTCAGACTAACCATATGGACAGCAGACACTATACACATGAAAACGATAAACCTCTCAAATAAGGTTTCTTCAAAAGCAGTCAAACAAAATATAGAACAAAATGTTCAGTTTGTTTTCATGTTACTTGAAGACCCACAAACTTGCTTCAAGGATTGGTCTAAAATTACAAGCAATACATCCATAAACCCATCAGTTTTTAATTTTTGATGCAGCATGAGAGTTATGTTTTATGTTTTCATTCTTTGAACCCAGTATCTCCAGCTGACTGATTCCACCAAATTTCCTCAAATGTCAATCAGAGTGCGCAGTGCATGATATGTGGAATAAAACATTATGGCTCACAACTTAAGCATTCACAGTGCCAGAAAGAGAGAGAAAGGCTGTAATGTAGTACTGTATGTAAGTGGGTATACAGTATGAGGCTTCTCTTCTGAGCTATAATGAAGGAGACTAGAAACTGTAAAAGGCCAAGACGGCAGGATGAAAGCAAAGGCTGGATCACCGGCGATGAGGGCCGTCCTTCGGGTCGGCAAGGACAAGGAACATAATTACCATAGCTCCATTATACATTTCTTTTCTTTCTCTCTCATAAATATACGACTTATTTATAATGTATCTAATGCATAACTCAATCTCAGAACTCTTGTTCCGAAAAAAACAACTAGCCAGTGGTGTGTTTCCCAAAAGCATCGTTAGCCAACTATGGTCTCAAGATCCAATGTAGTTAAGCGATTTGGCTTTTCTTGAAACTATAGTTCCAACTAACTTTTGCAAACTGTATTGCAAACTTGCGTGGTTGGAAGTACAGCTCTCAGCCTGTGGTTAGAAGCATAGTTTCTTGTTAAATGACGTTAACTTCAATAGATCATTCTCTTTGGCACAATAAGCAAGCTAAAATTCAATACATTCATTGTATTTAAAATATGTATACATTTTAATCGATCACTGTGTCTACTCCAGACATGACCGTTTATGCGTAGCATCGCACCGCAACAGCTAGAAGCTGTCTACACTGGGTGCGACAAAGCAACCATTGCAAATCCATTTGCCCTTCATATGAGAAGTATCAAGAGTGCAGTTTACTGTTTAGGATTCGTCGAATCACGTCGCACCGCATCCAGTGTAGACAACATCACTGATTATAATGGGTTCTATCGCATCTAGTGTAGACACGGTGTATCAGGTGTTTCCTCTGAAGAGGCAAGCGAGGCAGTGGCTCCTCAAAAAATTGGATGAGAAAATAATCCATATTACAAAATGGATTGTTTCTGTCAGGACCACTATCGTCAAATACAGTGCCCTCCACAATTATTGGCACCCTTAGTAATTATGAGCAAAAGCAGCTGTGAAAATAAATCTGCATTGTTTATCCTTTTGATCTTTCATTCAAAAAATTCACAAAATTATAACCTTTCATTTAAGGAAAATAATTGAAAGTGGGGGGAAACTCACATTATGAAATAAATGTTTTTCTCCAAAACACATTGGCCACAATTATTGGCACCCTTTTATTCAAAACTTTTTGCAACCTCTTTTTTGCCAAGATAACAGCTGAGTCTTCACCTATAATGCCTGATGAGTTTGGAGAACACCTGAGGAGAGATCAGAGACCATTCCTTCATTCAGAATCTCTCCAGATTCTTCAGATTCCAGCTCCATGATGGTGCTTCTTCTCTTCAGTTCACTCCACTCATTTTCTCTAGAGTTCAGGTCAGGGGACTGAGATGGCCATGGCAGAAGCTTCATTTTGTGCTCAGTGACACATTTTTGTGTTGGTTTTGATGTTTGTTTTGGACCATTGTCCTGATGGAAGATTCAACTATGGCCCATTGTTGGATTTCTAGCAGAAGCGATCAGGTTTTGAATTTTTATCTGTTGGTATTTGATAGAATCCATGATACCATGTATCTGAACAAGATGTCCAAGACCTCCAGCAGAAAAATAGGCCCACAACATTAAAGATCCAGCAGTATATTTAACCGTGGGCATGGGGTACTTTTTATCCATGTGTGCACCAAACCCATCTGGTGGGTTTGCTGCCAAAAAGCTCTTTTTTTAGTGTCATCTGACCACAGAAGCCGGTCCCGTTTGAAGTTCCAGTCGTGTCTGACAACTGAATATGCTGGAGATTGTTTCTGGATGAGAGCAGAAGATTTTTCTTGAAACCCTCCTGAACAACTTGTGGGGATGTAGGTGCTGTCTGATAATTTTTTTAGGCTTTCTGAGACTCAAGACTCAACTAATCTCTGCAATTCTCCAGCTGTGATCCTTGGAGAGTCTTTGTCCACTCAAACTTTCCTCCTCACTGTGCATTAGGACGATTTAGACACACGTCCTCTTCTAGGACAGATTTTCAATCTGCAACATCTTTAGTTGATTGGAACTTCTTAATTATTGCCCTGATAGTGGAAATAGGGATTTTCAATGCTTTAGCTATTTTCTTACAGCCACTTTCTATTTTGTGAAGCTCAACAATCTTTTGCTGCACATCAGAACTATATTCTTTGGTTTTACACATTGTGATGAATAATTAAGGAAATTTGGCCTCTGTGTTTCCTCATGTTTATTCTCCTGTGGAACAGGAAGTCATGGCTGGACAATTTCATGTTCATGATCACCCTGGTGTGCTAAAAAATGTAAATATAAATGGGAATATACTTCAGAGATATTTTACTCATAAGAATTTCTAGGGGTGCCAATAATTGTGGCCAAAGTGTTTTGGAGAAAAACATTTATTTCATAATGAGAGTTTCCCTCCACTTTCAACTGTTTTCCTTCAATGAAAGGTTACAATTTTGTGAATTTTTTTGAATGAAAGATCAAAAGGATAAACAATGCAGATTTATTTTCACAGCCGCCTTTGCTCATAATTACTAAGGGTGCCAATAACTGTGGAGGGCACTGTATTATCGATAATTGCATAGAGTTTGTATTGGCGGTATGGTTCTGTTCTGGGCAAGAACTCCCTGCGCATCCATGCAGCCTAGCATGGATAAGAGCAGGGAGAGCAGCGATAACCCCCCTAGGGTAAACAGAACAGAACCAACATATGCAGATATAATGTCAATAATTTAACATGGACACATATTTCAAGAATTAGTTTAATTCAGGGGAATCATAAGGCAAATCCTGACTGAAGAGAGAAGGAGCTGGGGATGGAGGAGGGTAATTATCTCCAGAGAAAAGCAATAGATGCTGATAATACTGATGAACTTATATATGGATGCTGTGATAGGCGTCATATTCCTATAGGTAGACATGAGTCACCTGGGAGTCAGCTGATGCGAGCTTGACTGACGTGACCTGCCAGAACTGACGCTAATGCTCTATTTTTCTAAAGTAACACTGTCGAACAGCGACACCAGCAGGTAAAGTTACAGCAGGAGTACACGTCTCTCATGCCTCCCCTGAGCCCATTGAGTTTTAACAGACCCCCTAAAGCGTGCGGTGGGTTTAAATCTATATAATACTTTAAAAAAAGTTACTGTATGAAGAAAATGTTTTTTTAAAGTTCAAATATGACTCACTTTATAATGATTAGCTTTTTTACATTAAATTTAATGGGATATTTTCACAGCATATGACTAAATGTAATTTCTGTTGTACAGTAGAACAAAGCGTGAATGTCTCTTCAACTACTGTTAACCACTGACCTCATTTTACTTATAAACCACTATTCAAAAACCCATTAGAAATTCCCAAAGGAACCCATGGCGATTAGCCTTCTGGGTTGGCCTACAAATTGATGTCATGACTGAACGGCTCTATTGAGATAATTTTGTGGAGGATTTACAAAATTTGTGGTATGTGGCTCAAATAAAGACTTTAACATGCTTATGAGGATGACTGGCATTCTTTGTCATATTTACAAATTACATACCATCGCCCAAGGCTTCTGAATTCATCAGCTTTTGAATTGAGCATTACCTCAGTAAAACAGGCCTCTGGAATTCCAGTCATTTCAAAAGAATGCTTTATTAAAGCAAAGTAGATGAATAGAGGTTTGTTAGTCAATGATAGAACCAAACACCTTTGGCTGCCAAGCGGGGGTGTTTTCAATAGCTGGCAGATCTGCAGCGGTCATTCTGAAATCTTCACCCCCACAATTAAATTTCATCTTACAATCTTGCATTATTTAATAGAGGACACTATCGGTCTGTGGGTGAAGTGCAGCAGAGAAACACTTTGTGCACAATTTGTCTTGTACTTGTAAAAGTGCTATTCAATATCTGTTTGTTTACTTGCTTTTATTTCATTCTAATTATTGTAATGGCATTTCAGTTTCAGAAAAGAGACAATGTAATTTTGTTGACTATTTTTTTAACCCTCTGATGCTCCTCGCAATTTTTTTTTCTTCTTATTTCAATTAAATGAATGTGTTGTATTTTAGTTTGATAATGTTTATTTAATATTTTGTATTTTATGGCACTAAATTATATTTATGCAGTAGTTATAATCCATTTATTACCTGTTAACCACTTTTTGAGCTTGAAAATTGAATTTCCAACTTAAACTGTCATAAATCTTGAATGCTTTGGAGCACATACTTAAGTTTGGTCTCTTTTTAAAAAAGACACTTGCCAGATTATTGCTGAAAAAATGAACTTAAAACAGTTATATAAGGTTATGTTTACTGTTATAAAAACTGCACAAAAATGGGGGAGGTATCACACACAGTTTCTGCCAATCTCATGTTAATCTCGAGTACCTATAGAGTAGTAGTGCATTCTTCATATGTCCAAAAAGTCTTTAGTTTTATCATATTTATAAAGATACATATGCTGTACATACCGAGTCTTTTCGAAAACAGCTGAGCGCCTTGAGGCGTGCCGTGTGAGCGGAGCTAAAGAGTCACGAGCATGCACAGCTTTTGTGTAGCGATCGTCTGCAAGCTATCAATGGTCAGCTAAACAACTGTATTTAAACACACAATACACCATTGCATTATCCCTGGATAACTTTAGAATCACTATAACGAATATAGCATATAGTGAATGATGAATAACGAATTTATGAATTCACTAAGTTTGTGTTGTTTACATTATTTGCACTTAGGCTTATTGCCAACAAAACAGATTTTTGAACCATAAGCGCTGATCCTGAGGGCTTGAGCAGCCACAGAGCTATTCTCCATTCATTTTAACCAATAAAAAAGTAATTGCAACTTTCAGTTTCTATGTTTATTTTAATAACAAATATCGAGAGAGCATCAATGTAATGCGTGAGTAAGGTTGTAACGATATACCGGTATGACATCACGGTATGAACACATACGATTATCATATCGTGTACATTTGCTTACTTACGGTATGGTAAAAAAAAAAAATCAAGACGCAGAATTTCACTTGCGCATAGACAACAACTTTCCACTTCACTAAACTTGCTCCACACCCACACATACAGCAGAAAATGTCAGAGACAGAAGTTGCTATCTCTATTCTCTGTGCCCCGTTGAAAAATAAGTTACAATTTGCAGTATGGGAATACTTTAGATAGCCTATAGAAAAACAAACGCAGGGCTGTCCTCGAGTGTAGATATCCAAAAACAATGCGGACGCAAAGTAGGCCTACCTGCAAAAGGAGGAAACACATCAAACATGTTGACCTATATTCGAGAACACCATCCATGTAGATGCAGGTATGTTCCGTTAATAACTTAGGTCGTATAATGCGTGATGGAGAGGGAATCCCGGAATCCAGTCATGAAAATGGAATGTACAGTATAACGCAGCGATGTCAGGTAAAAACGCGCGATTTGTTGGACTGATGAATAAAACGAAAGCAGATGTACATTAAATCAGATCGCGACATGGTCTAGGCGGGGTCTTTGAATATGAAACGCAAACAGACTGCTATATAAATATATCTGTCTGTTTAACATGTCTTCCTGTGTGAATGAGCTGTGCCGTTTCGTGTACTACAAACTTAAGTATGCGCGGCGCTCTTATTGTTTAAGTGTTTGCCGTCTCGTTATCGGAGGACATGAACACAAACGTATCCAAGGTTGCTCTGAGATAGCGCTTAATGAGCATTTCATCATTTTATTTGAGAAAAACCATTGTCAAAATACACTGAAACTCAAAGCTCTTCACTCCATCCCGTCAAAATAAAAGACCGGTTTTTAACTCGAAGAAATTGACAAATTTATTATGATTGTTAAATAGAATGTACTTCTCAAAATAATTATAAAAAAGTTAATTTCATTTCCATCATTTTTGATAATATTTGTATTAAAAAAATAAAAGCCAGAAGAATTAAGTCAAAGCAGAATTTCTGAATTTTAATTATTAATAAAAGTTGTTCAATTTCTAATCCATAATCATTTATTAAATGTATTTGATTGTTTTTGATTATTGAAATCTGAATAGAGAAAACAAACATTTGATTTAATTTATTGGTAATTTTAATTGATGATATAAATAAAAATTGATTGTTTAATACCGTCAAAGACTATAGAATAACACAAGACGTGTCACTCGTATTGTTTTGAATGGGAGAAAGTGTAACTCGCAATATGGCGGAATAAGTCCCGCCTTCTAAAGCCAAGAGCCAATCGCCCACTGGTAAAGTAATCGCGTCACCTCAGCGGCCGTTAGAATCACCGGTTTCTATAGAAACAGTCAGAGGCGCGCCTCCGAAGAGACGCGCATTTAGGTCTGCGCATGCGCATTAGCTTGATCCAGCCTGAAAAAATACAGTTTTTTTTGTCATGATACGAGCGTTTAGAAACTAAATTTATGAGTCGGTTGTTGTTAGATTTCATTGGTGATTTCAAATATGAAATTTAATCGTAAGGTTGGCGAACAGTTTTGGAGAATCTGATGTTTCCCCATTCAAAGAGATAGGAGCTGCATGATGCCCAGGATGCCCGAGAGGCGTTTCAAAGATGGCCGCCGAGTGAAATGACTTGTCTTAAAGGGACTTTTATACTGTATACCGTGAAACCGTGATATTTACTCAGACGGTTATCATACCGTGGAAATCTCATACCGTTACAACCCTATGCGTGAGCACAAAACTTTCAGCTCCACTTAACGCTGGGTTCTTTGGGAAGCAAGGTTATCTTTCCCTCACAACCAAAAACACACTTCTTTGGTAATATTGTTGATTTCATGAAGTCATGTGACCTGTACAGCACTGCCGACGACTTCCGTAAAGCTGAACGCGCGTTGATGGGCGTGCTCTTGCTCTCTCACTCTGGGGTGCGTTTCCCAAAGTTACAAGGAATTCCGACCCCGTTGACGTCACACAGGCCCATACTCGGAAAAAAAAGACAGCAAAGTTTATGAGGATTTGGAAGAGTACTTTTGGCACAGAAATAATCCGTCGTACGTCCAACTCGTGTTTTGAAACTTTGGCCATGTTTAGCATGAGAATCCAACTCTTTAACAGTGTAAATATGTCAGAATACATGAAATAGCATTATTACCCCCCCCCCCCCTCTCTCTCTTTTTTTTAATTTTTAAAATATATGTTAAAAACAAAATACATTTTTGTATCAAATATCAATACATGTTTAAATACCAAAACATAAAAATCAGTTAAGAATCTTGAAATGCATATTGGGTAAATGCAGAATGTATTTTTTAAATATATTTTAAACAAAATAAAATTTGATTGAAAAGTATATATACTGTTCAAAGATTTTTAAACTTTCTATTCATCAAAGCATCCTGGGTGTATCACGCTTTCCACAAAAAAATATTAATCACCATATCTGTTTTCAACACTGATAATAATAAATGTTTCTTGAGCAGTAAATCAGCATATTAGAATGATTTCTGAAGGATCATGTGACAATGAAGACTGGAGTAATGATGCTGAAAATTCAGCATTTTAAAATATATTACTATAGAAAACAGTTCTTTTAAATTCCAATAATATTTAACAAAATTTCATTTTTTTACTTTATTTTGATTAAATAAACGCAGCCTCTGTGAGCATGAGACTTCTTTCAAACCCATCTTAAAAAAAAATTAAAATCTTACAGATGCCAGACATTTGAACAGTAGTGTATATGAATAACTAGTATGTAACCCAGTATGTAATATATATAAATATATTTTTTGCCATATAGGAATAAAACATGTAAATCTCACATCTTTTCTTGCATTTGGTTCTTTGAAAAATGGTAGGCAGCCAAAAAAGGATCAAATACAAGGTGATGTTAGTAAGTGAATGCTTCTGATCGCATGCCTGTTGTCAGTCTCTTTCTTTAAAACCCTTTTCAAAGTGCCCTATTCTGCACCTCTTCCTCATTTCTGCCAGTGTTGTACATTCATGCTCTGTTGTTTTTATTCAGCACTCAATGGGATGTAAAGTTCCTGTGCTTTTTATTTTTTGTCAACTATACAAACTAAGCAAATGCATTCGCTGTGTACAGACTGTTTTCCCTGGAAACACAAGAACTAAAAGAAAAATCAATAGTGAAAGAAATTTTCTTCTCGCCTGTCATTCCTGATTTGATGGCTTTCAGAGGAGAAGGCAAATAAAGTAGCATTTCCGTCTCTCTCTATTTACGTTCATGTTTCCAAGAATTCCATTTCTGTATTTTATTCCCCCTTCTGTCTGCAACCTCCCAGAACACACTGCCACTTCATCATCCCACTTTTCACACACACACACAAACACAAAAGCTTTATCATTCTCATTTGAAAACCCATCTCTTCTATTTTTATTTATTTATTTTTTTTTTTTTAGTCTTATCATCTCATCAGGACCATGAAATGTGTCATGAATGAAATGCATGTGAAGTCAGAGCAGGCTGACGTTCATTTTCAGATGGATTCCAAGATTTCCGTAACACATCACAAGCTCTTTCAAAGAGATCGTGCATCACTGTAGGCATGCAGAAAGCGCGTTCCAGCACGGTTGAGGAAGGATTCTTGGCTTAGAAGCATCATGTAATAGATCTGGATCAGTAGTGGCATACCATCGTTCCCCAGGGGCAGCGGCACACATACTGGAACTGTGCACTCAGCAGAAGGGGAAATAAAGCATTAAATAAATCCTGCATCTCTGCTTCACTCTCTCGGGCCAGATCAAGCGCTCTATCAGGGGAAATGTGAGAGGAGCAATATTGTAATAGGATCCATTTTACACTAACCTGAGGAGACAAAAGTCATGGCAAAGGAAAGAGGTGGAGGCAGGCATGCATTACTTTTGCTGCTTCCCTCGAGCGCTCATGATTCACTCAGAGTGAGCCACTCACCCACCTCTTAGACTGTAGTCATACACTTAATGTCACAGAACAGGTGCACAGCAGCCAGGAAGTGATGTGTTCAGACATGCAAACATCCACATATGGATAAAATTAGAGTTAAATCACAGAATTATCTACCTTAAGCAGAGAGCAATTTGTCAAGTTAACTGTGGGTGGGAAGAAGGAAATCAGATCATATATAAACAAGTGTGAATCAAAAGGCTGATAAAAACCAACATACACCCAAATGTAAGGTCTCAAAGAGGTAATTTTTATTACTCTGGTGTCCCCAGAATGTGTCAGTGAAGTTTCAGCTCAAAATACCCCACAGATCATGTATTATTGCTTGTCAGATTTGCCCAATTTGGGTGTGAGCAAAAACACGCCGTTTTTGTGTGTCCCTTTAAATGCAAATGAGCTGCTGCTCCCGGCCTGCTTTCCAGAAGAGGGCGGGGCTTTAACACCTCTCGCTTCAGTTGCTCAACAACAAAGCCGGAGAATCTCACGCAGCCAAAATGAGGAATGACGGCATGGCAACAACACTCTACTACAACAACTCTTTCTCTTCTCTAAAGCAGCCCAACATAGCCTCTCCTCCTTTGTTACGTGTTCCCGGGGGCAGGGTTTATGTTCATTTTTGGGTTTGTGATGTCACCAACCTTTGAAGAAGCTCGTTGTAGTCCCTACCGGCCGTTTGTTGTAGTCCTTAAAAAGTGATTTCTGTAAATAAAATATATTTGCATTGAACTTTGAGCGTCATAACTTTGCAGATGTTGTTTATGCTCAAACAGCAACATTACACACTAACTAAAGTTTAAAAAGTGAAATCATAATTGAGGACCCCTTTAAATTTCTCATGGTAGCAGCTGAGCCAAAGTATACTGCAGCAGATAAAATCTTTAGGCTAATTTACAAATAGCATCAGTGCTCTGTTTATTATTAAGTACCTGCTATGGCTTATTTATCAAAGCAACTTAGTAGGAAAATCTTATAAAGTGTATTTCAAGGCAACCTTTCCATAATCCTGCATCTCTCCACAGAAGTACAGAAAACAGATTGCTATAAAAGCAGCCCATTTTTCAGCCTGACTTCATAATGGCCTTAATCAGACAATTTTTCCCTGAAATTTTATAGACTATATGTCCACATAACTGGCTTTTACATCCCATTACCTTGAATAGAAACCATTGTTTTGGAAAGTTTGTGTTTAAATATTTAGTTGATTTGCTAAGCAGTTCTCTGTGATTTGTTCTGGGATGAGATCCAATTTAGTTTTGTATTTTGTCTCTACTTAGATAAAAGAGAATTAGTCGCTTATAGGTATAATTCACCCCCCAAAAAACGAAATGGGGCATTGACGTATCGCAAAGTATCCCCATCTAGAAAAACAAATGGCCCATTCACATATTTGACGGACCATAAACAACCCTGTCGCTACTACAACTATGAAATTAAAAGCTACTGAGCAAATACAGATGGCGGAGCACTGAATAATATTAATACATAAAACAAAAAGAAACATTGCCTAGGCCAACATATTCAAAAATTCGCCTCATTGATAGCCTTGAAATAAACACGTCTTAGATACACAATTTCAGCGGTTTTACCATGAATACAGACAAGTTACCATGATACCACCAACACCAAAAGCAATTAATTGTGTATGCTTTACTATGAAAAACACACTGCGACCGCTTCGCTAACACGTACCAAATCCATTGCAACTTGTTTAACAGTTGCATAATTTAATGGTTAGTTAGAACAGCCTGAACTCTCACCAGTGACAAACAATAACAATACAATGAAATAACTAACTACGACCAATTATCTAACCCCCTAAACATAAAATACATATTTTATCATAATAATAAGCTTCAGACAGTGCGCGAATACTAAACTGAGCTCTCTCTCTTTTACGTCTTTTTGATATAAATATATATATATATATATATATATATATATATATATATATCAAAATTCACAATTTGTTATCACAACATTTTTTCTCTTGTCAAATCAACTTAAAGGGTTAGTTCACCCAAAAATGAAAATTATGTCATTAATGACTCACCCTCATGTCGTTCCAAACCCATAAGACCTCCGTTCATCTTCGGAACACAGTTTAAGATATTTTAGATTTAGTCCGAAAGCTTTCTGTCCCTCCATTGAAAATGTATGTACGGTATACTATCCATGTCCAGAAAGGTAATAAAAACATCATCAAAGTAGTCCATGTGACATCAGTGGGTTAGTTAGAATTCTCTGAAGCATCGAAAATACATTTTGGTCCAAAAATAACAAAAACTATGACTTTATTCAGCATTGTGTTCTCTTCCGGAATCCTTTCCATTGAATTGATTCCATTGAATTGATTCCATTGAACTGATTCCATTGAATCCTTTCATCTGTCGGCGTTGGTAATGCACTTTTACGTTGCCATGGTTGTTTTTGGTGATTAGGACATCCGCAACATGCACACTTACACGGCATTTTAAAAAATATAGCAATACCAAAATACAAACAATGTAGAATAGCTTGAATACAGCGTGGGTCTCCCTCAGACTGTAAACAAAGCTCTGGCACACTAGATAACACGTCAGCAGCGTCACCGTGGAGTCATGAACCACACTCCGGAGCAGAAGGGGGCGGTAATGCACCAATAAGCTGGATGCCAACCGCCATAAAAAAGGAAAGAAGAAGAAGAAGAAGTGGAGTCGTGAATGCGAATTGACAACAGACCCGGAAGGGAATACAATGCTGAATAAAGTCATAGTTTTTGTTATTTTTGGACCAAAATGTATTTTCGATGCTTCAAAATGTCACGGATGTCCTAATTGCCAAAAACACCCACGGCGACGTAAAAGTCGCCGACAGATGAAAGGATTCAATGGAATCAGTTCAATGGAATCAATTCAATGGAATCAATTCAATGGAATCAATTCAATAGAAAGGATTCCAGAAGAGAATACAATGCTGAATGAAGTCGTAGTTTTTGTTATTTTTGGACCAAAATGTATTTTCGATGCTTCAACAAATTCTAACTAACCCACTGATGTCACATGGACTACTTTGATGATGTTTTTATTACCTTTCTGGACATGAACAGTCTACCGTACAAACATTTTCAATGGAGGGACAGAAAGCTCTCGGACTAAATCTAAAATATCTTAAACTGTGTTCCGAAGATGAACAGAGGTCTTATGGGTTTGGAACGACATGAGGGTGAGTCATTAAAGACATAATTTTCATTTTTGGGTGAACTAACCCTTTAATATAACATAATATTTTGAGTTTCTGTTGACTAAACCAATCGCCTTAATTGTATTAAAGGATTACTCCACTTTTAAATAAACTTTTGCTGATAATTTACTCACCCCTATGTCATCCAAGATGTCCATGTCTTTCTTTCTTCAGTCGAAAAGAAATGAAGGTTTTTGATGTAAACATTCTAGGATTTTTCTCCATATCATTCATTTCAATGGGCACCAAACGGTTGAAGGTCCAAATGGCAGTTTCAGTGCAGCTTCAAATGGCTTTAAACGACACCAGACGATACCAGACGATGAATAAGGGTCTTATCTAGCGAAACGATTGGTCATTTAAAAAAAATAAATAAAAAAGTTTAAGTTTTATAAGCACAAATGCTGGCCTTGCTCTTTTCTCCGATGCGCATTCGTGACGTCACGTAATACGCAATTACGTTGAAAAGGTCACGGTTGACGTAGGCGGAAGTATCGAGTCAGTGTTTACATTACAAATGTGCGGAAGGAGGATCGTATACACGTATTCAAATGTCTTTGTGTCAGTTTATTGTTTAACCCTTTGAGCGGTACGTTCCCACATATGGGATGTTTATTTCTGTGCCCCTGGGCGTACGGTCCCACATATGGGATTTAGAATGTTCAGCGACGTCACATAACTGCTAGATTCAAACTGTGCTTTCGCGCTCTGGCTGCGAGACGGACGCGCGCTCTCTTGTCATCACAGCTATGCAGTGTTTTCAGCCACATAATGTTTCTTTTAAGGTTTCACATATTTAAATACGCATAAGCACCATTAAACAATACATTTGGAGTTTATAAAATACACACTGATGTCAGACGTCAGTGGAAGCATCAATAAACAGTGAATTCAAATATAATTTGCCGACATTTATTCACATCAGACACACATAATGGGTCTAAGTAACTATAAAGTTTACTCTCTTATTCTTCCAGTTCACCAGCCACTTACTTGCATATATTTCAGGAGAAACTGATGTATTCACCTGCTGTAAATCAGACTGACAGAACTCTGTGAACTGCAGTGCAAACTAAGATGGCGGCGCCCATCTCGCATTATAGATCAAGATAAAGATCATTTATAAAGGTTTTTAAACGACAAAACACACTCACTCACACATATTTGAGAATCGGAATATCATATAGTTGAAGACATGTAAGCAAGTTTGCGAATATTTTAAATAAAAAAGGAAAAACAAAATAATAGTGATCCATCTCTCATACAGTGTTATTGTGGCTACATTCAGCGCTCGTGACGCGCACGCGTCGCCATGGAAACAATAAGGGGCAAACGCAGTGCCCAAGGAAGTCGACTGGAAGTTGAAGTCGGCCGGGTGCCGCCATCTTGTAGCAGAACTTCACTTGCGTTAGCATCCCCATTGACTCCCATTCATTTTGACGTCACTTTGACAGTGAATAACTTTACATCTGAGGCGTTTAAACACTCCATTTGTCCATTATTTATTTCTAAAGATACACGACAATGTATAAAGGGCTCCATTACCTTCTATGTTACATTATGACCCCGTAGATACAGTTTTTGTAAAAATAGGCTAACGATTGCGTCATAACCACTCGACTCTCTGTCGCACAGTAGAGAAATTACCGTACAGACAGGAGGAGAAGCTTGCAGGCAATAGTATGCATTAACTTAATATGGCGTACTGGCGTTACATTTTAAAATACTATACAAAATAATTAATCAGAATACTTACTCCTGCTCACTCACGCCAAAGAACTCTCCGCTCAAGCTCGCCGTCTCTGCAAGATTAACGATGGCAGTTTGCACGCACAGCTACTAGAAGATTTACATCTGTCAGACAGGTTGCTGACGTCATCAAGCTTAGTTTGAGTCTGCGCGTCAGAAACGGAAGTGCTAAAAATTGCTAAAAATGGGCTTCACTTGTCTCAATTGAGTTCCAATGGGGTCGCTGTGTCCATTTCTTTTACTGTCTATGGGCAAACGTTCTAAAATAAGGGTCGCCTTAAAAAAAACTCACTCTGGCGGTCAGTTAGAATATTTTAAACTCACGCTTGAAAGGTGTGCGTAACCTGGGTGTTTTAATATTAGAAAGCCTAAAAGAAATGTTTTGTCAGGACAGAAATTTGTGACTTTTCATAGATTTCCTATACACAATCCTGAGCGAATGAAACTGTGGTTTCTACGCCTACGTCAACCATGACCTTTTCAACGTAATTGCGTATTACGTGACGTCACGAACGCGCATCGGAGAAAAGAGCAAAGCCAGCATTTGTGCTTATAAAACTTAAACTTTTTCTTTTTTCTTTTTTAAATGACCGATCGTTTCGCTAGAAAGACCCTTATTCATCGTCTGGTATCGTCTGGTGTCGTTTAAAGCCCTTTGAAGCTGCACTGAAGCTGCCATTTGGACCTTCAACCGTTTGGTGCCCATTGAAATGAATGATGTGGAGAAAAATCCTAGAGTGTTTACATCAAAAACCTTAATTTCTTTTCGACTGAAGAAAGAAAGACATGGACATCTTGGATGACATGGGGGTGAGTAAATTATCAGCAAAAGTTTATTTAAAAGTGAACTAATCCTTTAACTCAAATTTTTAAAGCAAAGAGGTAACTTACTTTTTTAAGTTAAACCAACAATTGTTTTTTTTTTTTTTATAGTGTAGTTGTTTATGTCTTAAGTGAATGTAAATAACTGAGAAAGTAAATGCATGTGTACAGTATCAGAATATTAGATCTGTGAATTTGCTCTTAAAATGGCATCTGCCTAATATTCCTGCTGCTGTCTGTTTTTAATATTAATCAAACAACAACTGACAATGAAAAAATCACTCATTGCTCTGACAGAATAACTTTTGAAATTTTAATAAGGATTAATTAATAAGAATGTTTAATAAATACAGTGAATAATATGCAGTGTTATTTTACGTTTGTTTAAATTTCTGTACACAAAAACTATTCTGTCATACCTAACTGAAAAAAAATGAAAAACACTTTAATTTGTAATTATTGTTTTTATTTTTGTGTTTTTGCTTGTAATTTGATACTACTGACTGTTTACTTGTCTTTAATAATGTTTTAAATGTATATTAGTGAGGCTAGTAGTTTTAGCTGTGGTATCGAAATTGGAATAGAGAATTGCAAATTTTCACTGGTTTCTATATTTGTTTCATGCCTGGTAAAAAAAATATTCATGGCCGGTAGATTTTCTTAAGTCACCGGCCATTGGCAGTTCTGGCAAAAGTTATTTTTAGGCCCTGGTCATACATAAAGGTGAAACTTCATTGGAAATTGGAACGTAGCATAGGATAGGATAGTATAGATTAAAATCCCTACTAAGATATTCAGTTATGCATTGTGTGTACATGTGTGCATGTAGACTACATTTTCACTATTCAAGACTTCAGAGGAAAAGCACATCTGTGTATGATAGAACAGTGAGTGGATGTGTTTTTCCAGAGAGCAGATTACATGCAGTGCTTTTTCATGTGATCACCTCAGTCAGGTGACAGGCTGATCCCCCTACCCACACACCCGTGTCTTCCTGCCTCACGCTCCACGAACAACTGAGAAATGATAGAGCATGACAGAAAGTGAAACAGACCACAGATACTTTTTAAAACAGAACAACAGGAGGCATAAACTGCACAGTATAGTTCAATCTTCTAACTACCTGTAGCACCACAGCACTGGTTTTCTCCCATCATTACAGCGACATTTCTCTGTTACTCTGCCCTCGCCACAATAAATACGAGCTATTCCCTCCTTGCATCATGTAAAGCTATTGACGTTCACTGGTAGGATGTATGCATGCAGACAGCTCTGCTCTTTGCCCCGCAACCATTTTTCAGGGAAATCAAAACATAGAGAAACAGAGAGATGCAAAGGTTCTTGGCATTCAGAGTCCACAAGAGTCATTAATCTGAGCTAAACTCATCGTTTACACCCGCAAAATGACTAGTTTTACGCCAACTCACTTGACCTTTTTCACCAACTCCAGTCATCAGGGGTTTAAATGTCACAGGCGAGCTGCTACAAAGGATCTAGCAGGAGAGCAGCAGGAAACAGTCGCTCTGACATGGATTTACACGTCTGTACAGCAGCAGGATGTATGTTATCAGATTAAAATCTGAATAAAGGGCTTTAAAAAAGATAAACGTTCGAATAGAGTCCATAGAAGAATGCAAAGTGGAAAAACTATTTACCACACTGTCATTAACCACAAGAAATTTTGGTAGCACTTTACTTTGATGGTCCCTTTGAGACATTCTGTTAACTATAAGTAGCACTGAACCTTACATGTCAACTAACTCTGCAGCATGTCTGCTTTATATCTGCTAACACTTTATTTTGATGCTCCCCAACAGACATTCGACTATAAGGCTACGTTCGCACTGTGAGCCTTAATGCTCAATTCCGATTTTTGCTCAGATCTGATTTTTTTTTTTTTTTTTTTTTTTTTTTTGTATAGCTGTTCATATTGTTGTTTTAAATGTGACCAATATCAGATTTAAAAATAAACTGCAATTCATTGACTGGCCGCTAGGGACAGGCTGCAAAAGAGAACAGAATCTCATTGACCCACATGTAAAAATAGCCAACTTTACAGCAGAAAAAAAACATTTACAGCCTGGATCAAATTGTGGTTTTGGTCTATACTGCTTGTTTTGCCATTCATGACAACTCTGAGGGGGTGAATTTTTTATAGCTCATCCGTTTAAATTATATTAAGCCTTAAAGTTCTTCATAATTAAGGGTGTGGTCACTGTGACAGGTAGATTGCCGCTGCTGTCTGTGAGCCGTCACCTAAACTAATTCCAGCTGCTAAATTTGGCATCTCAGCCGTATTTCTGCTTTTTTCGGGATTAGTTTATACAATTATAAAATAATATGGCTTGCTGCGTTAATGGTCGAGACTCGAGACAGATGTACGTCTGTGTACATGTGCACGTATGCGGAAAATAAACAGAACACACGTTGTTGGATAGTGGCATTGGCTAAAAGTTTTGTTCCTGAGATTTACTACAATGACAATGGCGGGAGGATATAAAACTCTGACAGCACTGCTTGGATATTATAACTAAAACTGCTGCACTATTTTGAAAAATTATGCTTTGGACACGGGCTCATTTGTTTGTGAGATATATACAATCATATACAGTTTTACAACATAAATGCTGCTCAAGTTGCATTTCTTGAAGAATGATGATAGAGAGCAGATCATTCAGAAGAAATGAGATGCAAACAATGGATAATATATCAATATTTCATGAATTTAATGCTTTTGTGGACAAAAAGTACTGTTTTTGTTTTGCAATGGACCTTCATGGACATTTTACCCAATTAAGTGCCATGGATTGGTTTCATCTCAGTATCACTATTTCGTGCTCTAACTGGTGTTGAAGCATCTATATCTTAAAAAAGACGCCGTAGATTGAGAGTAAACCTTTAGAACTTTCTAATGATATAACTTGTTATATTTATTAATATTTTGAATAGTATCTAAGATCACGTCAAGCTAGGCGGGCATGGTTTCAGTAATCAGGCACCTCGGTTCCAACCACAATGCAAGCTTCGAAGCTTCGATGTCAAACGTCACATCACTAAACTTAAGAGTTCTGATTCATGTCCTTCTAACTGACAACCTTTTGCAACTGACAACGTTGTGTAAAATCTTTGAATTGACTGTTCACACTGCGGTTGCATAACAAAATATCTGGCCTGAATCGGAATTAGTACCACATATGGAAGTGACACAAATCGGAAAATATCAGATTCCATGTGGTTTGTACTGTTCACACTGTCATGAGGAAACAGATACAAGTCACACGTGGGCAAAAAAAATCTGATTTGGGCCACATTAAGGCCTACCTGCAGTGTGAACGTAGCCTAAGTAACTTTGCAACTACAAAGCCTATCAGTTTATTCTACTACTAACCCAAACCCCTTATTATACTAACCCTACCCCTAACAGTCTACTACTCATCTAATACTCTAATGAGAGTTAGTTGACATGTAGGTGCAATGTTATTTATAGTCAACATAATATATTAAAGATATTGTAAAAATTGCATAGTCTTGCCAACTTTTGAGTAATTTCGGATCGATACAAACCAGATTTTTATAATTTTATAATTATTTTGACAAACAATGAACAAAGTAACGTGAGGTTAGAGTTACTTTCCTATTTATTTACTGACTGATATAATTGAAATCTTTTTGCATTCCCATGTTCGGAGAAACAGGTGTATTTGAAGTTGTGATGTAAAGTGATAGATCTTTGGTTCAGTCAAACAGATTATTGAAAAAGGTTCTATCCATTGGTTGTTGACTGGATAGAGGAAGATGTTTTGACACTATCGATCACAACATTCTTTTAAAAAGACTTGAAAACTATATTGGCATTAGTGGAATTGCTTTGGCATGGTTCAAATCGTACTTATCTGACCGTTATCAGTCTGTAATAATTAATGAAGAGATGTCGTATCGATCACAGGTTCAGTATGGAGTACCACAAGGCTCAGTACTAGGACCGTTGCTTTTCACTCTGTACATGCTGCCCTTAGGAGAGATAATTAGGAAGCATGGTGTTAGTTTTCACTGCTACGCTGACGATACTCAGCTCTATATTTCCTCGCGCCCTGACGAAACCTACAAATTCACAAAACTAACAGAATGCATAGCTGACATTAAAAACTGGATGACAAGAAATTTCTTATTATTAAATTCAGAAAAAACTGATATCCTAATCTTTGGACCAAAAACTTCCTCACGAAAAAACCTTGAATACTCTCTAACACTTGACGGGTGCTCCATTAAATCTTCGTCCTCAGTTAGGAACTTGGGTGTGCTCTTCGATACCAATCTTTCATTTGAAAGTCATGTTTCTAGTATCTGTAAAACCGCCTTCTTCCATCTAAAAAATATATCTAAATTACGACATATGCTCTCAATGACAAATGCGGAACAGTTGGTTCATGCATTCATGACCTCAAGACTAGATTATTGTAACGCTCTACTGGGTGGTTGTTCTGCTCGGCTTTTAAACAGACTACAGTTGGTCCAAAATGCGGCAGCTAGAGTTCTTACTAGAACCAGAAAGTATGACCATATTAGCCCAGTTCTGTCAACATTACATTGGCTCCCTATTAAACATCGTATAGATTTTAAAATCTTGCTACTTACTTATAAAGCACTAAATGGTTTAGCTCCCCAGTACCTAAGTGAGCTCTTAATGCATTATAGTCCTTCACGTTTATTGCGATCTCAGAATTCAGGCCAGTTGATAATACCCAGAATATCAAAATCAACTGAAGGCGGCAGATCCTTTTCCTATTTAGCACCTAAACTCTGGAACAATCTTCCTAGCATTGTTCGGGAAGCAGACACACTCTGTCAGTTTAAATCTAGACTAAAAACACATCTCTTTGCTCTTGCATACACATAACACATTATCAATACATTAACATTTTTCAAATCCGTTAAAGGATTGTTACGCTGCAATAATTAGGTCGGCCGGAACCGAGAACATTTCCTATAACACTAGATATACCTGTACATCAGAATAAGAATGGCATCTACGCTAATATCTGTCTCTCTGCTTATCCCGAGGTTTTCCGGGTGCTGGATCCAGGCCGTATCCAGATCAGATGGAGAACCTGTGTCTGGACCTGACTACAACGCAGCCCAGGAGACAATGGGCCTACAGATCCAGTTCTGGCTGCATAGATTTTTAAATCCCCGTATCCGCTTACAAATATATATATATAATCTATTATTAATCTCTATAATAAAAATGTATAATTCAGATTTTGATCTCCATATCCATTTACATATATTATATATATCTTCCAAGGGGTTTTTTCCCTCCTAGGACTTTTTTCCCACGCTGGGTTTTCTCCTAGGGGGTTTTTTCCACCCCTGGGAGTCAGCCGACATTGGCTTAATGTAGCACCATCTTGTATATGTTACATATTACCACGCTTGTTTGTACATCTTATTTTTAACCACTTCCCTTTTTTTCTGTGCTTCTAATATGTAAAGCTGCTTTGAAACAATTACCAATTGTAAAAGCGCTATATAAATAAATTTGACTTGACTTGACTTGACTTGACATGTGAATGTGAGTTTGCAGTCAATTGTAAGCAAGAATTAGGTCGGGTTTAAGCAGAAAAATGATTGGTATATGTCACCAGAGAGAAGTCTGTCCTTTTACTGGAAGATCAAGTTGATATTTTAATTAATGATATTTTAATTAAAAATAAATAAATAAACATATTCATGGATTAATTGTTCACAATAAGATAATTAACATTTCGAAAACAGATGGGGAGAAGCAAATTGTATTGTGTGAGTATGATGGGAATTGTCTAAAAGCTTCAAAACTAGTCACAGTCATTAACTGTTGTAGGAATGGATTTGGAATGAAATGAAAATGAATTTCGGTGTTGCCTCACAGCAGCAGTGGATTTGCTCTGCCTTGCTGGAGCTCACAGGTGCAGCCACCAAAAACTTTGCTGTTGTCATGACAATGAGCACACATCTGGTTTTCTGTTGTTTGTGCACACACATGCTCCAAAAAGAAAAAAAAGACTGTCTTGGTCAAAAACACCTTATGCCACAAGCCTTCTTTTTTGGTTTATCCTAAATATCACTGAAAAATAGCTGAAAGCCAAGTACAGCATTTCAAGTAACAACTAACAGTGAAAAGCAGTCATTTTACTTTATAAAAAGAATTGGAAACACTTCAGTATGGGGAACACATATTCACTATTAAGTACAACTTTTGGCTCATAGTAGTTAAGGCCACTTTATGTTAAGTGGCCTTAACTACTATGTACTTACATCAAAAAATATGTACAATGTACTTATTGGGTTCATATTGAATTGCAAAACACATTTGCAGCTATTGAGGTGGGGTACGGGTAAGGTTAGGGAAAGCTTTGGTGGTATGGGTAGGTTTAAGTGTAGGGGTAAGGTGTAAGGGATGGGTCAACAGTGTAATTATAAATGTAATTACAGAAATTAATCACAGATGTAATTACATGCAGGTGTTTTTAAAATATAAGTACAATGTAAAAACATGCATGTAAACAATAAGTGCATTGTATTAAATGATTAATTTAAATGTAAGTGCATAGTAGTTAAGGCCACTTAATATAAAGTGGGTCCCTGTAAGTAACTGTCAACTAACTCTCATTAGAGTATTAGTAGACTGATGGGTTAAAGTTAGGTTTAGTAGAATAAGTTGACATTTACATGCAAAGTAACTTAATAATAGTGAGTAAAATGTCTGTTGGGGAGCATCAAAATAAAGTGTTAGCAGACAAGGCACAATATGTAATTTTTTGCCGCTAGAGGTCGCCTATTCAAAACAAAGCCGTGGCCAAAGCTTGATGATGCCAAGATTGAGCAGGGAATCATGGGAGATGTTGTCTTCACCTTACAGCCGGTGGAAAAGAATCGGGACGGGACTCGGTCAGAAATCATGTTCATGGATGAGATTATTAACATTATTATAGTATGAAGCAGAGCACTGCTGTGCGAGCTGAACGAGGCCACCGGAGCGATTGCTAATGAGAGACGAGCGCAACACACGTCTCGAGAGCAGCGGAACTTTTATTATGCCACAGTCGCCGCCTCGCTTCTTCTATGTGGGGCAAAGCAGCACTGTTTATCATATTAGATACATTTGAGTATGTTGAAAATGATGTTATAACATTACTCTGTGCATTCACTCGGCGGCTGCTATGAGACACTTGTTGCACACTGCAGTAAGCTAGATCGATATTAGGCATGGTAAAACATGGTACTCGCTGTAAATAAAGAACGTGTTGAGCTATATAACATGATTAGTTTTCTGTTTATAAATGCATCCAAACAGTTGTTCCCTTGTCTAATAAAACACATAATAAATTAAAGCGTCTCTGGTGTGTCTATGGTTTTTACAAAATAAAACCAGAAATCGAGGGTAACACAGGTATGATGTCATTGATAGGCGACACATGGACATGTGTCCGTGTCCTTGTTAAAATGGCTTATTTCTCTGGATTTAGCATTGTTGAAACATCTGGGATAATGTAAGTGCACAAGTCAACAAAATATATAACACTGTTCTAGTAGTTTTGGGATATTTTAACCCAAAAATATTACATATTAGATTATTAGTGGACTGTCTGCTTAAAGGCACAATGACTGCTAGTTAACATGTACAATAGTTGCAAAGTTACTTATAGTAAGTAAAATGTCTAAAGCGGACGATCAAAATAAAATGTAACCTAAGATTTATATGTTTTACATGTCTTTAGCGTTTGCACTGCTTGCTGCGCCTCGATTATCCATATACATGTACTGTAGTATAAATAATGTATGTATGACATCCGGTTGAAAAATATGGATATATCCAGCTCTTCATGTTTAGGTAAGTGAGAGTTATGCGTTCTGTGTTAGGTATGTTACGGCTGACTGCCTCTGCTCATAAACTACTGTGTTCTCATGCTAAGAGGCCTCAGATGGTGCGTTTAAAAACATCAGATGTACTCAGGTGCTCATATAACCCTTTTATTATCCACTTTACATAATGCCTCCCTCTGCAGGTCCTTGGTATCATCCTTCTGGATCCTCTCTCATTCTGTCCCTTTCTCTTCCTTTAATGCCGAAGATCTGTAGGCTGAAAAAAAAAAAATATTAAAAATCAAAATGACCTCTTTTTTGGCTTGGCCTTAAGTCTGTCTTCTTTAGACATGTTCTGGTTTGAATTTGAATTTCTCTCTTTGAATGATTTCCACTGATAGCATCTGGTTTTTAAGGTGGCAGCATCAAAGTTTGTATAATACACATAAACTAATGTTTTTTTTGTTTTGTTTTGTTTATTGTTTTTTAAATAAATACATTTAATTCATTAATTAACTTTAAAAGAACAATATTGATCTGGTACAAATAATGCACATAAATGAATTTCATATGCAAAAATTTACACTAATTATTAATCTAATAAAACTAAACAAGACCAAACAAGAACCTGACCTGTAGCGTTCCTCACTGAAAGACTACGGTTTTTAAGTAAAATGTTTTGTTTTGTTATTAATCTTCAAAAAAACATCAACAAAATAAATAAATCAATAAAAATAAAATAAATGCATAAAATATTGTGTAGGTAGCCCCAAGAACCAATTGATAAAAATAAATCTGTGTTTGTTGAAATTAACTGTGTGAACGAAATGAATAAAAATGTCTCAGAATTCTCGCTATCTACACACCCACATGCTCGTACATGCATACTAACAAATACAGAGATACGTGAAACATATATAAACCCCCATAGGACTGAATAATTCCCTGATCTTTTATTCATAACGGTACTCCAGCAGAAAAAAAAACCCATCTGCAGTTTCCATTTTCCACCCTTTGATTTCCAGCTCTCTGATTGCTGTAGTGAAGTGAGGTGCACACAGCCAACACAAGCATGATGTGATCCAGCTCACATGTGTTGGGAGATTGTCTTCTGCTCATATGTGATGCCCTGTGCCCTTTCCTTACAGGATCCACCGGCATTCCCTGGAAGCCTGGAAAATGAACTCAATTTGTCACCCAGGCAGAATGACTGTGTACAGACCATCTGAGAGAGGAAAAGAGAAAGACACCGAGAGCCTGTGGCATTAAAATATCCTTTTAAGCCAAAAGCACATTTGTTCCAGTTGTCTGTCGCATTTGTTACGGTTCATATTGTTTTCAGGTGTATCGAGTGTTTTAGAGCCAGATGTAAAACACTGTACAGCCACGTTTAATATCTGATGATTAGCCTAATAAAGAATTAATGAGCTGTACAGTTCAAATAATCTCAGCATTTAATTTGTCATTTTAGTTTAACTTACAATGGACTGTAAATATTGGAACACTGCTTAATACGGACCCTTGCGGATCTGAAAACACAATTCATTTTGCCAAATTAATAGGAACCCCCCCTCCTCTGTGGTAATATGATCTGTTTTATTAACCTTTTGGTGCTGTTCAGCCATTAACATGTATTTAGCATGTATTTTAAATATTTTGTATTTTTTTCCCTTTAACTCCATGGTGCTCTTCGACCGAAAAATTTTATGTTTTGGTTTTTTACCTCATTGAAATGGTACAAAAATTGATAAAGGTTTTGGCACTTGTTATGCGAACACAAACAAACACACAAAACCATGAACATGATTCGAAAAGGTTAAATGGTCCTGAAAAAAAATAGTCACACTTGTACTGTTTGTGGTCAAAAATGGCCGCATTGGAAACAATAGGAAGCGAATTTCATCTAGTGAAAACGTTTAGTAATGCGTCCAAACAAAATTTTACTGAAAGCTCATTTTTTGAGATATCAACCTCAAATTTGAAACACAATTTGTTTAGATTTATGGCTTTGATTTTCTCTCAATTGTAGAGTGAAAACATGTTTTGTAAAATATATATTTCATTTCAAATTTAAAAATAGTATTTTTATGCATTTTTTTATAATAAGAAACAAACTTTTTTTGTTTCACTTTTTTGAACTTCTTTCACTTTAGCAATAATTCACCAAGTGTCTTCTTTAAAAAGAGCCCATATATATATATATATATATATATATATATATATATATATATATATATATATATATATATATATATATATATATATCAACATCAAACTAAAATATAATACATTTATTGGTAACACTTCATTTTACAGTGTCCTTGTTACACGTTACATGTAGTTACCCTATAGTAAGTACATTAAGTTAATTATTATTACTCAGTATTTTACACTGTAACACAGACATCTTAAAATAAGGTGAAACCCATTTATTTCATTGAAAAAAAAAATGGTATTAGCTAATGCAAAGTTATTCTTTCCAAACAATTTCTGCTCCCTCTATCAGTCTGTTTCTTTGTCTCTGTCTCTTTTTCTCCAGAGGTGGGAAACACATGACAGGTGTGCGGTGAGAGATGGTTCCGTGCCGTCACCGCTTCCCCTGGGCGTGACCGCGGTCAGACTGCTGTTCCAGCCCGATGGGCTCAGGTACCCAGGTGGCCAAGAGATGAAAATACTGAGAGAAAGAGAGGATTAACATGAGAGTTCTCTGACACTGCTAATGTAGGGAAGCAGTGTGATTATATTGCGGAGAAAGGAAATAATGCAAGCGGGGGGGAAAGGGATGGGAAATGATTTTTTAAATAGTTAGTAGAATGGCTAAAATGGACTATGAGTAACTTAATATCTTGCTTAATATCTGCTAACTCTTTATTTTGAAGCTCCCAACAGACATTCTGCTGACTATAAGTGACTTTGCAAGTACATGTCAACTTACCTCAACCCTAAACTAACAGTTTACTAATACACTAACAAGAGTTAGTTGACATGTAGCTGCAAATTAATGAGTTAGTTGACATGTAGTTGCAAAGTTTTTTATGGTTATTAGAATGGCTAAAGTGGACCATCAAAATAAAGTGTAATTAAATCTTATAAAGAAGCTGAATCAAAGAAGGACAAAACACTGATTAATGATATTTTCTATGGTTAATATCAGTCCACTCACTCTCATTGTTTATTCCCCTTGCATTCACTCTGAAATCACTGAAAGGGATCAAGATAAAGCTTAAAGAGCAGCACTCCCAAGAATGACACGCATTGAACTACTCTTTGTTTAAACAAGTTCTTATGAGAGACTAGAATTGTGCGTGTGGATTAAACAGTTTTATTATGGAAATCTCAAGTTAAGCCTTTCATGTTAAGCTCTTTTCTCCTTTCATCGAAATCGGGAACTGCATAAAAAAGGCACATTTTGGCCAGGAGATCAGGGCTGTAGTAGACTATTTGATCAGTTCTAAGCCAAAACTGAATGTTAACAATGACATTACCAAATGAAATGTTCATAAATTAGTCTTAACAACAATTTCAACAGCTCATCGAGTTGCCGTTTTGGACCAAAACAGTGATTTCGAAATATCATCATTGACCATTTCAAGTGCTAAAATGAACATATTTTATGTTACACTTTATTTTGACAGTCCACTTTAGACATTCTACTAAGTAACGTTTAACTACATGTCAACTAAATGTCATTAACTTGCAACTAACTGCAATTAGAGTATTAGTAGACTGATAGGTTAGGGTTCGGGTAAGTAGAATAAGTTGACATGTAGTTGCAAAGTTACTTATAGTCAGTAGATTGTCTGCTGGGAGCATCAAAATGAAGTGTATAGCAGATATTAAGCAGACAGTCTACTAATACTCTAATGACACGTAGTTGACATAGTTAATTATAGTAAGTAGAATGTCTAAAGTGAAATACAATTTGGTCAATTCTCACTATTGTCACAGAACCCTTGTTTCCCTGGACTTCAATTCCCATGTTCCTCCTGTTCTCCACACCTGCACTCACTTCCCTCGTCAGCTCCTCATCAGCACTCATCACCTGCACCTGGACTCTATTGTCTGCACTCCCATATATTGCACTCACTCCCTTTACTCCTCGTCCGTTCTCTGTTTGTGTTAGTGTTTTGTATGGTGTTCTCTGCCTTCGTTTATATTAAAGTATTGAATGTATTGTGGAAATCCGTATCTGCCTCATCTCTACACCAGCAAACGTAACAGAAGAACGGACCAAAAACTTTGGATTTCCACAGAATGGAGACTTTCACCGGCTCCCTGGATCCAGCTCCTCCAACGCCTCTCACCCTGACAGCCAGCGATCGCCTTATCGGGCTCCTGCAGGTAGGTCGTTCGCTGGAGAGGTATGTGGAGGAGTTCGTTGAGCTCGCTTATGTGTCTGACTGGCCTGAAGCAGTTTTGATCTCCCTGTTTCTGGATGGACTAGATGATGACACCATCCGTTTTAGTGAACCCGATTATCGTTTCTCCTTAAGCGAAACCATAAATTCCATTTTGTGGTTAAATGATTCCAAACTTATCGTTGATTGGGTTCAGGATGGGTGTCTGTCTCTAGTCCATCCAGAGACACGGTTGGCCGGGCCAGTCAGTCAACCTCCGGCTTCCTCCGCATACTTTTCCAGCGAACTTCCTGCCTGCCCCATGCTGGACCCACTTTCCTCTACTGGGCCCAGAAAGCGGAGGAGGAGGAAGAAAGCCGCTCCAGTATCTCCAGAGCCCGCTCCAGTCTCTCCAGAGCCCGCTCCAGTCTCTCCAGAGCCCGCTCCAGTCTCTCCAGAGCCCGCTCCAGTCTCTCCAGAGCCCGCTCCAGTCTCTCCAGAGCCCGCTCCAGTCTCTCCAGAGCCCGCTCCAGTCCCCACAGAGCCAGCTCCAGTGCCTGTGGGGATTTTAATTGTATTTGAGGGATGAACGAGCCCGCTCCAGCCCTTTCCGAGCCTGCAGCTCCAACCCTGTGCGAGCCACCAAGTGAGGTGGCCTGGCTTATAGACTTTTGGACAGAGCCAAGTTCTCCAGTCTCCGCCGAGCCAAGTTCTCCAGTCTCCGCCGAGCCAAGTTCTCCAGTCTCCGCCGAGCCAAGTTCTCCAGTCTCCGCCGAGCCAAGTTCTCCAGTCTCCGCCGAGCCAAGCTCTCCAGTCTCCGCCGAGCCAAGCTCTCCAGTCTCCGCCGAGCCAAGCGCTCCAGTCTCCGCCGAGCAAGCCGCTCCAGTCTCCGCCGAGCAAGCCGCTCCAGTCTCCGCCGAGCAAGCCGCTCCAGTCTCCGCCGAGCAAGCCGCTCCAGTCTCCGCCGAGCAAGCCGCTCCAGTCTCCGCCGAGCAAGCCGCTCCAGTCTCCGCCGAGCAAGCCGCTCCAGTCTCCGCCGAGCTAGCCGCTCCAGTCTCCGCCGAGCAAGCCGCTCCAGTCTCCGCCGCCGGGCAAGCAGCGCCAGTCTCCGCCGCCGAGCAAGCAGCGCCAGTCTCCGCCGCCGAGCAAGCAGCGCCAGTCTTCGCCGCCGAGCAAGCAGCGCCAGTCTCCGCCACCGAGCCCTTCATTATGAACTTTGTAAAGACTGTTTTCCCTCCCTGCCTCCCTCTCCCGCCTCCTCCCATTTATGTATACACTGAACCTTCACCTCTAGCCCCCTCGCCCAGATCTCCACCTCGGACCTCTGGGCGATTACCGTCACCCCGGCTCCAACCTCCCTCTGCTCCACCGTTGTCCATCAGGCCACTAGTCTCACCAGTCTCCATCCTGCCTCCGCTCACACCTTGGTCCCTCGTCTGCCTGCCTTCCCCTCTGGACTGCACTCCTCCGTCTCCGCTCCGTCCCTCCGTCCCTCAGTTCCAGTTGGCCTCCTCACTCCCCCCGGTGTTCACTTTGTTGTCTGTCATCCTTGTTCTACTGCGGCCTTCTGGAGCCCCAGCTGCGCTTCGGTCGGCGGAGCCTTCGGTTCCGCCATCACCCGCCAGTCCTTCAGCGACGCCTGGGCTCAACGCCTCGAAGGCTTCGGCTCCTGACCCGCCATGGCTGCCCGCTGCACCTGACCCGCCATGGCTGCCCGCTGCACCTGACCCGCCATGGCTGCCCGCTGCACCTGACCCGCCATGTATGCCCGCTGCATGGCTGCCCGCTGCACCTGACCCGCCATGGCTGCCCGCTGCACCTGACCCGCCATGGCTGCCTTCAGCCCCTGACCCGCCATGGCTGCCTTCAGCCCCTGACCCGCCATGGCTGCCTTCAGCCCCTGACCTGCCATGGCTTTTGAACCTGCCCTGGAGACCTCCACTCCAGTTTGCTCCTCCCCCTGCACCAGCTTGAGGTCTCCAGGGCGCCCGCCCCCCTCCCGGTTGTTTCATCTACGGCGCGAGGACGCGCCTACCGGGAGGGGGGGGTAATGTCACAGAACCCTTGTTTCCCTGGACTTCAATTCCCATGTTCCTCCTGTTCTCCACACCTGCACTCACTTCCCTCGTCAGCTCCTCATCAGCACTCATCACCTGCACCTGGACTCTATTGTCTGCACTCCCATATATTGCACTCACTCCCTTCACTCCTCGTCCGTTCTCTGTTTGTGTTAGTGTTTTGTATGGTGTTCTCTGCCTTCGTTTATATTAAAGTATTGAATGTATTGTGGAAATCCGTATCTGCCTCATCTCTACACCAGCAAACGTAACAACTATTAATTAACTAACTATTAACTATGACTTTTGCCTCAAACTCTTAATTACTGCTTATTAATAGTTAGTAAGGTAGTTGTTAAGTTTAGGTATTGGGTAGGATTAAGGGATGTAGAATATGGTCATGCAGAATAAGGCATTAATATGTGTTTTATAAGTACTAATAAAAAGCCAACATCCTAGTAATATGCAAGCTAATAAGCAACTAGGTAATAGTGAGAATTGGACCCTAAACTAAAGTTTTACACAATTTATTTGAAATCTGCAACTGTCTGGGATTTTCTACATCAGTGTTCCTTCATGAAATGGAATTTTTGTCACTGGAAACAAAAAAGCGGATATGATATTTCTGAAAAATTGGTGAAAGACAGATGGCATGGATTCATGCGACATCACACTTGTTCTCCTCAAGTTCAACATGATACAAAGCAAACATGAACGCCGCTCGACAAGACGGAGTGTATAACAGCACATCCAGAACAACCGACGAGAAATATTACAGCAAACACATCCATCGATCACTCCCTACAGCCGTGTCAAACGGGGGAACATCTATCAAGTTCATTTAAAAAGTCACCCAAGCTTTTGTGCCAACAGTTGAGCAGTCAGCAGTTTTATTCTTTGAAGTGATGCCGATTTTTTGCAGCATATTGTTTACTGTCATTTGCATCCAAATAATTACCCCATCAGGACAAGGGGAACAGTATCACAGGCTGGTTTAATTACTCTCGGTCGAGCCCAGCTCTGAATTTAAATTGCAGATTTAGGATTCCCTTGTTTGCGTCTGTGGAAAGCTTTGACATGCATTAAGTTTACATTACACACTCGTACAGCCTTCTGTCTATTCACAGATGTCAACTTCTGTTTGTAAGATGACAGCCTCAGCCCTGCTTAATATTCAAATGTAAACATGATCATTTTGTTTTTGCAAAATCTAAGTGCTTTACATTTCGAGTTTTATGCACATAATCATCTGTAATTTTCATATTCATCCTGACAGAATAATTAGCATCTTGTTTGCTGTTTGTGTGCTTTACGCTCACATTGCTTAAATTGTATGCAGTACTTATGTTAGTTTCTTTTTCAACACATTTTTGTCTCAGTTCATTTTCTTACAAACATGACTTGCATATGAGGATCATTTTTGGTAAAGTAGGTTATTTTCACTCTCCAGCTGTTTGTGTCTTTATTCAGTGCTGGGAGTTTAGTAAGTGATTAATTTTGCAGATGTACTTCACAGTGTCCTACTGTTCCACAAAGCCAAATCCAATCACAGAATGTAAGGCTGAAACACAGGATTTAACCAAATGCTCAAAACTGCCACTGAGGCACTAACAGGCCAAATCACAATATGGAAAAATTGAGGCTTTGATGTAACATTATAATGTAAAAGAGGTCAAGTAAATCAAAGGTTTCTAGCAAACAACAATTATGGCTGTTTACAATAAGGTCCCATGCATTAAGTAAGGGATAAATCATGGCTAGCTGTGCATTAAATTTGTATGATGAAGATGAAGGCAAAGAACCACCTGACAAGAAGCAGAGTGCATTAATGCACAGCTAGCCTGGATAATCCCACTTATACCATAGTAATTTGCCAGCAATGACAATTTGTTACTGATGTTTGCAGTGCAATATTTGACCAGAAGGGTAAAAATGATGGTTATTTTTGTCAGTTGTGGTTATAGAGAGAGATGTGCTTGTGAATTACCTGCATCTGTGCATGCAGCATCTCTCTCTAACAATGAAGCTGTGAGTTTAATTACTTCAAAAACAGCGATGTTGCTGCCTTGTTGCTGAGAAATATAATGTAGCGATTTAGTAAAGCTATTTAGCAAAGCTAATTTATTAATAAAAGTTACGGGGCAGCACTGATACATTTCTATGCTTTTGAATGTTTTGGTGTGTGCACAGCACGATCTCCAACCTCTCTCTCTCTGTGTGTGTGTGTGTGTGTGTGTGTGTGTGTGTGCGCACGCACATTTTTGTGACATATCAGGACACAAATTTGTATAATGACATGGGTATGACATAGGTATTACAAGGAGAGAGTGACTTATGAGGACATTACCCCATTTTTCAAAAGGCTTATAAATCATACAGAATGCGTTTTTTTTGAGAAAGTAAAAATGTGCACAGATTCCTGTGATGGGTAGGGGTAGGGGTAGTGTAGGGGGATAGAAAATACAGTGTGTACAGTATAAAATCCATTACGCCTATGGAATGTCCCCACAATTCACAAAAACAAACCTGTGTGTGTGTTTCAATGAAAGCGGCACATTAATATTAACCTTATTTTTAATGTAAAAATGGGCACGGCCATTGTAACTTGATTGTGTCAAGGTATTCTGGTCTCATCTGCTTCCATTTTAGCTACAAAAACTGTCACTTTAACTATTTTAATGATGTTTTAACTACTTTTCTGGACCTTGAATGTGGTAATTTCATTGCTGGGGGATAAAAAAAACCCTCAGATTTCATCAAAAATATCTTACTTTCTGTTCTGAAGATGAACGAAGGTCTTACGGATGTGGAACGACATGAGGGTGAGTAAGTAATGACAGAATTTTCATTTTTGGGTGAACTAACTCTTTTTAAATAGGCAAACCAACAAGGTGATTTCAGGCTCTAGCTTTATCTGTACACCTATCAATAGTAAGGAAATAACTTAAACTCCCAAAAAGTTGATATAACCAAAATGGAAGAGATATTAATGTACTGAAAAGTAAGTCAATTCACCGATGAGAAGGTAATAATAAACAAGAAACAAGTGAAGAAGATCTGCATAATCCAGAATGAGCCGACAGAAATTGCAATACTCAACAGCATATAAATCGAAACTGCCTTGCGTTCAGTGTTGCCAAGTTTCTGGTTTTCTGGCAGAATTGGGCTACTTTAACACTGTTTCCGTGGATTATTGTTCATGTCAGTGGGTTGAAGCTACTTTTTTATTAATTGCTGGCAGGGAAAGAGTTAAGATCCCTATTAAGTTAAGTACTCTATTTTAGACAAATTCTTAGGCATATCCTTTGTGAATAAATCAATCCAATAATGCATTATAAATCTTATATGCCAGTCAAAATTGTAGTGTAATAAAAAAGTATCGCGCTGTTAGCATATCAACTTGCTAATTGCAAAAACTACTGAAATAAATATCGAGTCGAGTCTCCTTTGAGGAATACTATTTATGTGTCCCAAATCCATCACTTATGAGGTTCCATGACAGTTAGGATGTTCCCTTGGGAGACAGCTGCCTAGGCAATAGACAGCTTAGTAGGTTTTGTAACGTTTCAGTGTCTCGGTAGACCATGATGGTGAGCAGCTTTGTCACACATCCTTACATATTTGCCATGTCAAAGATACGCCTACTAAGCTTCAAGAGACTTGATGAAGGATGTTCACATCTTAGGATGCATTCTGGACACCAGCTAACAGAGAATGACAGCAAGATCTCAACATCACACAAACCTTTAGAAATCAACTACAAAATCACTGCAAGGGTACAACTGCTAGGATGAGTGACAGGGACATAAAGGGAACAAACCAGATGCTGATTTTATCCTGTGGAGCAAATAATGTTTGCAAAAGATGACTGAAAATAAAAAATCAAACAAATATTTAAAATAAAACGCTACACTTCACAACTCTTAAGCGTCAAACTATAAAACGGTCTTCTTTTGGCAACACTTTATTTTCCACTTCAGACATTCTAACTTACTTTAAGTAACTTTCCAAGTACATGTTTCCCAACTCTTATTTGAGTATTAGTAAACTGTCTGCTTAATATCTGTGATGCATCCGAAATGGTCAATATTCATATTCATGCACCTTTATTAATATTTATGTTAATCGTTTATGGCTTATGATTTATCAGTTTCACTTTTGATTTCCTATATTTATGTACTAATACTTTACATATTAATTCTTATCATATTTTCAAGTATTTACTTGTTATTGTACCCTTATGGTTATTTTATATTTAAGAGTATGCTTGTTATGTTCAGTTGTTCTTCAAGTGTTCCAATGTGACAGGTCACGCTGACACGTTTGTGGTTAGACATTGGACGCCTGCAGAATTAATCATTTGAATTTGAATCTGATCAAAATATGTCTGCTGACATTTGCAAAATTCCCTATAGGGGATAAAACAACTATTTTTGACACTGAACCAGTGGATGACGTAATGGGTGAAATTAACCTTTTCTTTTAGAACAAAAACATCAGTTTGTGTGGGTTGGGAATTTCCCTGTATGCTTATGGTATAATATGGACTGAGTTGTTGATAATTCAGCTTTTTCCCTCCTTTGCTCTCCTTTGCTCCTACTTCTTGTCTCTTATCTGCAAATGTCTTAATTATTGCTCTTTTTGATCTTCATCTATTAGATACAATACTCTGGATTTTACAACACTCTAAATTTCATTATTAACTATTGACTAATACTTTATGATGGTTATTTTACCTTTTGGTTTTATTAAATATTTTCATTATCGATTAAAGTTTGCGTGTGAGGCTAAATTTAATTGTAATGAATAAATAATTTTTCATCAACTTTATTTACTGCCTGGATCTCATTTTCACAAGTTTTTGCATCAATCTGCTAACACTTTATTTTGATTCTCCCTCAACAGTCATTCTGCTGACAATAAGTAACTTTGCAACTACATGTCAACTTATTTTACTAACCTAACATCTAATAAGAGTTAAGCCCAAAGTATACTTTTACTCATAAATGAGGGATAGTCCTGAAAAGTGAAGCCAAAGCATCTGGTTTGCCCCAGGTGGCTGGATGCAGTATAGGTCAAAAAACCAACTGCATTCAGCACTCGCTTAGTGAGGTCTGATCTCGCTCTGACAACGGCAGTGATGTCTCGTGCTTATACTTCAATGAGTGCTAGACATCACTTCCGTTGTCAGAGCGAGATCAGACCTCACTAATCAAATGACACAATGTGCTTTTTGTGTTTGATGAAGTTTGTTTCATTATAATTTTGACACATTTAGGTTTTTCTCTGCAAAACCATTTGAGAAGATATTTTGAGAAATGTCTCAGGTTTCTTTGTCCATTCAAAGAAAGTTACTGGTTTGTTTTGAAGCCCATTGACTTTCATTGAATGGATAAAAACAGACAAAACAGAAACAAAAAAAGAAACAAAGTCATACGGTTTGGAGGGAGAGTAAATTATGACAGAATTTTCATTTTTGTGTGAACTACCCCTATTATTAAGCTTTCAAGAGGAAAGATACAATCATAAAATCAGACTGACATGTTAACAGCAAACAAAGAATATCCCTGACAGGTACATTACATATCTGTGATCGTAAATACAGTACATTGTTATTGTGTCAGTCAGTAGTTAAACTGTGCATACAAAGGTGTAAAGGAGATAAGAACGCAAGTCAATGCATGCAGACACGCGAGCTAAATGAAACCAGTCTTTGACCCTTACATCGACAAACCTACTTGCTTTTATGTGACACTCTCACAGGCATGTATACTTTCACACAATGTGCTTAAGCATCCACAAACAATCATTTTTGGTCCCAGGGCCTCTGGAACCCACCCAGCATCTTTAGATTGACCATAATTGCTGTGTGCAGAAATAAAAGGTTCCAATTAGCCATTCAGCAACTCTTGCCCCCTTTGTGAATATTACACTTGCAAATAATCCTATTATCACAACGACACAGAGTAATAAAGAAAGGCCTCCTGAATATCAATAACATGGCAAATAAACAATGCATTATTATTATTTTAATGAAGATCCGCTGATTGTGATAAAGAGAGAGTGCAGTTTATAAATAGTATGCAGTTTATCCCGGGAAACAAAGAGGGGTAATTTTGCAAAAACTAGTGACAGAACAAGACAACTGTGAAGCAAAAGAAATTAAAACTTACTTAATTTGTGTCCTGCATAAAGCAATATGACGTTTTGTAATGTGTATTCAATGTTATTGTCTCCTAAAATAATTTAATATTAAAATACAATGTGACATTAATTTTGGCTAATTCCATTATTTTCATGTAATTACTTTGATTAAACATTTTAATTGATTGACTGCACTTTAAAAAGCTGACTTAATTTGTTGACCCATTTGATTGCAAGTAAATCAAAGGTTACAGTCATGCTGGAAATAGTGTTTTTGTACATTCAAAATCTATTCATATTGGTATGCACTTGATATGCAGTGTGCAGTGAGGTGAAAAACCAAGATTGTCAGGGTATTTGTGAGTCTTTTGTTTAACGATATGGAGAAACAATTAATCTCAGCAGAACACAAAACACGCATGCACACACATATCTGTCAGTAAACGTCATATGAAGTACAAGGATGACGGACCGGGATCGGACAGCTGGGTATTCTCTGTGTCGCATGTCACACCTGCTCCCCAAACAGAGTGTCCAGCATCTGGACAGGTCAGCGCACACGGCCTGCTGACAGGACTGCTAACAAGCTTAGGGCCACAACAGTCTCAGAGCCTGAAATGATGATGAGACTCACTACAGCCACAGACATACTTACAGTTTATTTCATGTGATTGTTTGTCTGAACCAAAGAGGTCTACAATACCTGTAGAAAGCTATCTGCTGGCATTCCCATTCACCTCAGTGACACAGCCTGGCTGATGCAGGAGCCTCTGAAGAATGCTATTTGAAATCTGTCATTGTGGCTCATGGGCGTTTGTGTATGGAAGCTCAAGCTTGTTTCTGCCACAGAATAAAACAATTTGTAAGATAATTGTGACTTTTCATCTCACAATTCTGTCATAATTCTGACTTTTTGCAATTCTGAGAAATAAAGTCTTTCTTTTGCTCTGAATTGGACTTTATAACTCGCAATTGTGAGTTTTTATCTTACATTTCTGAGAAAAGAAGTCAGAATTGTGAAATATAAACTCGCAATTGTGAGAAAAAAGTCTGAATTCTGACTTTACTTCTAGCAATTGTGAGTTTATATCCAATTGTGATTGGTTTATATCCAATTATATAACCTCTCAATTCTGACTATATTTCCTCGCAATTGCGAGTTTATATAATTGGATTATAAACCAATCATATATAATATATAAAGTCAGAACTGCAAGATGTAAAGTCAGAATTGTGAGATATAAACTCACAATTCTGACTTTTTTCTCGCAGTTGTGAGTTTCTATCTCGCAATTCTCATATTGCAAGATATGAACTCGCAATTGTGAATTTTAAAGTCAGAATTTCTGAACATAAACTTGCAATTAGGGCTGCACGATATATCGCATGAGATTGTCACGTGCATTTCATCAGTAAAGCCGGTTCAAGCCACGCAATATCGCGTTCATTATCGAAGGCGATTCATCTGCGATATGAACGCAATATTGCGTGGCTTATCAGTGAACTACGCCTCTGTCTATTAAATGCCTCTCAATTTGAAAGCAGGTGATGGCGATTTAGCGGTAATCAGGGAACCGGCTTTACTGACGAAATGCGTGTGACAATCTCATGCGATATATCGTGCAGCCCTACTTGCAATTGCTAGAAATATAGTCAGAATAGCGAGATATGAAGTCAGAATTATGAGATATAAACTCGCAAGACTTTTTCTTGCAGTTGCGAGGTTATATCTTGCAATTCTGACTATATAACACACAATTACGAGGTTATATCAAGCAATTCTTAGAAAAAAAGTCAGAATTGCAAGATAAAAAGTTGCAATTACCTTTATTTTTTATTCATTGGCGGAAACAAGCTTCCATATACGTCATGTTGGACTTTCTGACCTGTATTAAAACAAAATGATGAACTTAATCAGAAACCTCTAATTCTTTTTTCTCCTTCAGATTGCATTTAGTGATCTATTTCTTTAACCGTATCCATTTTACTAAAACATAGAAAAGTGATTTAAAAGATTGACGAAGAGATTAAATATTTGGCTGTCACTGACAACAAAGCTGCAGTTGGAGCCGTTTTGGTGTTATGAGCTATTCACGTCCTCAGACTCAGAAAGTGTTCAAAGTCAAATCTCATATTTGTCATCTCATAATTGCAGTAATTATGATACAAATTGAACACAGCATAATTACTCTTTTAAAATTACATCATGACAACACTGATTGGCTGATGCACCACAAGAACAAACAGTCCCAAACCCTTCACTAGAGACTGTCCTGAGCTGTGATGTCAAAGGCAACAGAGACAAGTCTATTTTGGCCTTTTAAAATAGATAGATAGATAGATAGATAGATAGATAGATAGATAGATAGATAGATAGATAGATAGATAGATAGATAGATAGATAGATAGATAGATAGATAGATAGATAGATAGATAGATAGATAGATAGATAGATAGATAGATAGATAGATAGATAGATAGATAGATAGATAGATAGATAGATTAGATTCAGTTAACTAGGTCAAACCTTAAACCCTTAGTCTAAATGTGTATAGTGTAGGATTTTGACCTCAGTTGTCACTGGAAACAACAGTAAAAGTAGGCTAAGCAGATGAAGGAAAACATGTCAGAAGGCTGCATTCAACCAACTTTTCATCTTTCCACAAGAAAAGAAAAACAAGACCCACACACTTTCAGTGTTTTTCAGTGACACTTGTGCTGGAGTGCCATCCTGAATTATAATAAGGCACTGACACCTCTCTGTGGAGCTGCAGGAGGCTTTAGGTGCCTCATGTCCTTTAGAGGTGTAAAGTGAAAGTGACGTGATGTGTAGCCAAGCAGTATGGTGTCCCATACTCTGAATTTGTGCTCTGCATTTCACCCATCCAGATGCAAAAGCACCATAAATATAAAGATGCAAAGCACCATAAATGTATAATAAAAGTACTCCACTTGCGACTTGTGCTTCTTGTCATTTTAGAGGTTGACAACCATTTCATTATACTGAAAAGTGTGGGCATTCTATTCCCATGATGTTGAATTTGAAGGCCATTCACATGTTGCTCCAAATGAAGTGTGGCACTGTACTATAACACACCAGCAATGCCGTGGAGACACTTCCAGGATCATGTGGCGGCTCACTTCATGATCCGGACCAAAATGAGCCAACAGTCAACCGTGGATAAGCATAGAGTGCAGAAAAGGCCTGTAGTGCAGCATATCTATCCAATTTCAAGGTCATGTGCTTGTAACCAGCAAATACCATTTTGAAATTGGATTTGTGAGTTTGGTAAACTGCACAGGATACACAGCCTAAAGGGAGTCACAGACTGTATTTTATTTTTCTATTTTTTAATTTTTTTTTCACTCTCTGTCCTCACAATTTCATGCACACCAATTTCACGCAGGCAGCGTGGAGACCTCACCCAATATGGACTGGGAACAGAAGATTAAATATAATCATTCAGTGCAAATGCAAAGGCCGAGACTGTCAGGGTGACACCTTGGACATATTTGCATTTGCAAAGAGAAACTGAACACTTAAAATCACTTAATGTCTCTGCAATAGATAAATAACAAAATACTGACTTGCATTATGTGGACAAAAAAACAAAACAAAAACAAATCGCCCATCACTAGATATTGTTGAATAAATTGTTTTTTTGGCACACAAAAGTATTCTCGTCACTGCATGACATTAAGGTTGAACCACTGTAGTCACATCAACTGTTTTAAATATAACTTCAGTACCTTTCTGGGCGTTTGAAAGTATAAATTATCTTGCTGTCAATGCAGGCCTCACTGAGCAATCAGATTTTATCAAAAATATCTTAATTTGTGTTCTGAAAATGAACGAAAGTCTTATGGGTCTGGAACGACATGAGGGTGAGTATTTAATGACAGACTTTTTAATTTTTGGGGTGAACTAACCCTTTTAAAAAGAGCAAGCATTAACTCTTTCCCCACCACTGATGGAATTTTCTGTCATTTTATGAGACAATGCTTCATTGACAGAATTTTTCAGCTTTCTGCATTTTCACCATTATATGGTAGGAGGCGCTATTATGCATCTTGTGAAAGAGTACAGAATCTCCGGATCAAAACGCAGGCAAAATAAGGAGCAGAAACAAGTGATGAAAGCATTGCTTATATGTTGCATGTTCAGATATTCATTAAAAAAATAAATAAATAAATAAAAAATATTCTGGAGGCCATTAAATTTTTGTGAAATTTATCAAAAATGCTAGTGGTGGCTGCCTGGCTGGCAACTTTAATAATAATAATAATAAAAACCCTGGTGGGGAAAGAGTTAAAATAATCCAAAACAACTAAAAATCAAGGTATTTCTTATTTTAATTCACCCTTTCAACAACAGTTTTTTTTCCCTCCTTTTCTTTGAAGAAACAGGTTTCCTATAGTCTTAAGAAAAAAAAAAAAAAAAACTGTACTTTATACTTTTAAAAATATGATTCTTAGACCTGGAGAAGTTGTGTAAAATAACTTTACATTATGAATTTACGCTTTTCTAGTATAATGCCAAGCTCTTTAAAAAAATTGTATCAATGAATTTTAGAAATTACACCTTTTCTTTAAAATCCTTCCCCAGTAAATCACAAGCAACTGGAAAAAATTATGAGGCCTTTAAATATTGTTGAAAAGGTTAAGAATCACTGGTGTAAATCTTAAAATAGGTGCATTAAATATCCAATATCAGCTTATACTGATAAATGAAAAAAAAAAAAAAAAGAAAAGAAAGAAAGAAAGAAAGAAAGAAAGAAAGAAAGAAAGAAAGAAAGAAAGAAAGAAAGAAAAGGACAATATATTGTGCATTGCTACATAAAAGTCATTCCAAACATGGTTAGTTATAAAAATATCTGGCAAGATTTGTTTGTAGATGGCACTTGGTTTGATATTTTGCTTTCTAATGTGATGACATTCACACATTTTAAGTGTGGCATATTTGTTCAAATACTTTGGGGCCAGAGTATATTAAACCTAATGTAGCTTAAACATGTGATGGACTATCAAGTCCACAGTTATTGCTGTGTGAACACCGTTATCTTCCCTTAGGCTCTACTGAATGCCTGCCTCTAAAACTATGGAGAACAGATGTTTATGTGAACTCAGTAGATGTCAGTACGAGTGTCCTTTTTATTGCTGAAAAAGCTGAGCTTGTGATTGTGGGGGTTGGTTCTCTCACTCTCTCTCATTCACAGCAGAGGGGAGTGATTTTCTGAGCAGGGTGTTATAGAAAGCAGTGTACACACACACACACACACACACACACAGAGAGAGACACACACCCAGCCAGGGTGCTCTATTCTGCTGTGATGTTCTCAAAATGATTTCCTAGCAGATATCATTTCAGTAGCTGACTGAATCGAGGCGGAGCGGGCAGGGAGATGGTGTTAAGGTGCAGGAGGTGTCTCAGGTGCGCTACAGGAAATGAAAAATGAAAAATGAAAAGAAAAAAAAATGAAAGGAATGTTTGTCAAGGGGTGCCGTCTGGCATGCCTCATGGAAAATTAATAATGTATTTTTGCAAATTTGCAATGTTATTTTGCCAGATCAGGGGAGCAGGGCAGGAAGCCAGTGTGTGGAAGAGGACGGGGCCCTGGGAAGAATGCTGATTAAACCACAGCAGAACGAAGCCAACTGAGATCAATGCTGGACCTGCATGTGATATGTCTTAATAATGAGGCTCGTACCTACATGTATGTGAACGCGTGCCAGGGCATTTGCTCTGAGGAGGCAAGAAAAAAAATCCTCAGTACAGAAATAAAACAAAAACGATTAATGAAATATGAACTGAATAATACATTTAATCCACTCATTTGAATGTGAGGGGAGAGGGGAGTAACGGCCAAGGTAAAGGCAAAATCCAGGTGGAAAATCATGTGAGAGGAGGCAGTGCCATGTCAATGAGATTGGCTGAGATAATGCCTGCTTCTCATGCTTGCAAAGTGCATTGAACTGAATAAGTCAAACTGGTGAAATGGAGTCAACATTTTAAAAAGTAACACATCAAATCAGGCATCACCACTTTCAGTTATGAGAGGCTGTAAATGAACCTAAAACGATGATGAAACAGTAAGCCGGTTAGAATATAATATATATTTTAACCATGACAAATCTCTGAATAGTTTCAGCACGTTATTGAATATGGCAATGTTAATGTGTTAATGTGATTCTGCAGAGCAAGTATGGACTTGCTACTGCTAATAGATACACAGACACGCTGCTGTGAGCATGTAAAATATGTTGCTGCTGTATAAAAAGACAAACGTAAATCCCACAGCAGATCTAGGCAGGTGGAGCTGGGGGAGGTGGAGGGTTTGCTCAAAAAAATAAATAAATAAATAAATAAATACTGTAGCTTTTTGGCTGAACATGATTCAATCATGGACATTAGTTCTAAGTGACTGAATCAAGTAAAAACAAATAGAATCAACCATGTACAACTGACTAGAATCAATGATGTTCATTTAACTTAAATTAATAGTTTAGTTTAACTTAAATAAATGGTTTTCATTTAAAGGGATAGTTCACCCAAAAATGAAAATTTGATGTTTATCTGCTTACCCCCAGCACATCCAAGATGTAGGTGACTTTGTTTTATAACCATTGCCGTCTGATGATGTCTCGCGCATATACTTCAATGAGCGCTAGACATCACTTCCGCTGTCAGAGCGCGATCAGACCTCACTAAGGGAGTGCTGAACGCAGTTGGACACAGTGGTGTTTTAGAGGTAAAAAATGATATAAATACTGTTCGGTTTCTCGCACAAACGGATCGTTTCGTGTCTTAGGACATCAACGTGTCGTCACGAGCCGCAGGGTTTCATTTGGATTTGTCTGTGCAAGGTTTTTCGACTCTTATTGATCCAAGTTCCCATTCACTCCCATTATTTGATTGACAGATGGCAACGGTTGGAGTTAAAAATCATCATTTGTGCTCTACTGAAGAATAAAAGTAACCTACATCTTGGATGTGCTGGGGGTAAGCAGATAAACATCAAATTTTCATTTTTGGGTGAACTATCCCTTTAATGCTTCCTGTTTAGTCCTGTGATTTACATAAACTATATATAATTTTTCTTTACACATGTGATGTGGTTTCATCCAGAGTAGTGATGTTCGATTATTGAACGAATCATTCTTTTGAGCCGGTTCTCAGAAAGTAACCGGTCGAGCCAGTTCACTAATCGAACTGAATCGTACGGGTTGATGACGCAAGACGCACAGCCGAAGTAGCACGTCCGACTCAAAAAGCCGGTTCAACCAATTGTCGAAGTTTGCCGAGGATTGCCGAGAGTCTAATGAGCGAGTTGACGATACAATGCTGAGGCACATACTGGAAATATGCTTATTATGACTACTATTTTATTAGCTGCCAAAACCTTTCTGTCGAGAGATATAAATAAATTTTACTATGGTTTATTGTACATGCAGATTATAATTTAAATTGTTTATTTCCAAGCCGTTGCCATAGTTTCCGTGTAGTTGCGAATCTTATCCAAGATGTAGTGTACTCAATATTGGTCAGTCGTATCCGACATAAAGGATCCGCAAATGAGAATGTGACCACAAACTCCATTAACTTAAGTGAATGAAAGGCAATAATCAGCAATATGCGTTCACACAAATAACTTTTTACTTGAATGTTTCAATATGCATTGACACAAATGACTTTATTTGAATGTTTCATTGATATAACATGACACATGAGTTGTTAGAAAAGAAATGCATGTGACATCATTGCATGATGATGTCAGGAACCTATGAATCTGCTTTTTTAACCGGTTCATTGAGCTGAACTGTCCGAAAAGAACCGGTTCGTGGAAATGAACTTGACTTTGCATCACTAATCCAGAACACTACCATAGCATTTGCTTTACTGTTAAACTGCTTTCAACTGAAAGTAGCTAAAACCGGTAGCTAAATGTCACTAGATGACATCATAATGGCAAATTCATTGATCTATATAAATATGAATATAGATAAGTGGGCAAAATAATATAAGATAAGGTTTTTCAAAGAAGTTGCTAGATTTGTCCCTAAATTTTGAAAAAAAAAAAAAAAAAAAAAAAAAAAGTCTAATAAGGGGCGGGGAAGTCATTAAATCTATAAATTGGCAACACTGCCTCAACCCAAGCACAAGCTTAACACTTCACCACAATGGTAACCCCCAACACCACTTACATAACAGAAACTCTCTCCATTTTCTCATCTTGCTAAAAAAATGCATAACATAACACTTTATTTCAACATTTACTCTCCCAGTTCAACCCCTTTACAAAGCATGATGGTCAAAGAGTAACCATTTCAAGTAAATTTAGCAAGAAGCAATCAAATTTGAACCAGAAACCTGATACAATGGTGTTAAATCAAAATAAATTATTTATTTATTTGTGATAGCGCGCTGGCTGGTTTGTGTAACCAGTCCAATTGCTATTCAAAACCTGCCCAATTACGGGAAATATATATATTTCTAGACCTGGGGGTTCGCTTCAGCCCAGAGATTAAAAAAAATAAACCCACAGCAACAGTGTAAAAGTAGCCCAACTGTGCGGAAAACCCGCGAACTTGCCAACACTAGCTGCAGGACTAGCTTACAGCAAACCAGACCACTCAAAAACACATTGCATATTATCTAAAGAAATATGCATTCTGCATTTAGGGGAAATCAATTCATGCCTTGTTTTCAGAACAGATTTCATTTTGAATAAAATCCACAATCCAAAGCACTCTGCCATAAAATCCGAGCCATCATACAGTACGTGAAATGAATGTATACAATAAAATATAGTGTATGAAATCACTTTAAATACACAAATCAAGCTGTTTATACTGTGAGAAAACAGCACCTACGTGTTTGCTAAACAGAGACTGACATTAAGAGCGGCTTGTTGCTGCCCATTACTTAAGTCTGTGATTTAAATCTTGCTCAATGTCATGCAGCAGTGGCTTGGCTGACAGGAAGGCTACTTCTCATTGCTTCAGTAATATCCTGTAGTCTTTTCCCTTAAAGACAAGTGCAACACTCTAAAGCCCAGATCAATTTCATGGCTGGATTCATCTCAGACATTTACCACACGCATCAGCCTGGCACACTAATCATACCAGCAGACCAGGCATCTATACACTGCACCCAAAAAAAAAATATATATATTTTTTTTAATCAATAAATTTGTCTTGTTTCCCAGTAAAAACATCTAAACTTCTTTGGAACAAGATATATTTACTGAGAAAATATGAATCATTGTCAGTTTGTTTATTTTTCTTACCCCCGGAGGTGATTCTTGGATTTCAGTCTTCAGAGGTCTCAGTCTCCCCAACTGAATGTGAGCTGATGTGGCTCAGAGGAATATTTCATGCCAAGAGAAAGAGAAAAAACAAGTTTAAATCTTCAAATCTGACAAATAAACAAATAAAATAGCATATACTGTATTAGTTTGTAGATATACTATCGTTTAAAAGTTCGAGTCAGTAAGATTTAAAAAAAAAAAAAAAGGAAATTGATACTTATATTCAACAAAAACACATTAAATGATACAAAAGTGACAGTAAAGACATTTATAACATTTTTCTGTTTAGAAGCAACTTTCCATTCATAAAAGAACCCCAGAAAAAATGTTTCACAGTTTCCACAAAAATATTAAAAGAGTGGTTGATTATGATTTCACTTTTTTAACTTTAGTTATAATGTTGCTTTTTGAGCATAAACAATATCTGCAAAGTTACTATGCTCAAAGTTCAATGCAAAGGGGAGATATTTTCTTTTAAAGAATTCTCTGTTTAAGGACTACAACAAACTGCTGGTAGGGACTACAACTAGCTTCTTCCCTGGTTGGTGACATCACAAACCCTAAAAATTTACATAAACCCTGCCCCCAAGAACATGCAACAAATGGATGAGACCATGTTATTGCATTACAGTATGTAACACAAATGCAATGTCATAAAAGCAAGATGACAACATGACAAGTTATAGCCGTAATTAAACAAAACTATACCTGTTCTATCTTCTTGCAGCATATATTCTCTTGCTCTGTAGGATCTTACAACAGTTCCCACATGAGCGATTTATAGATAACCATAACAGAATATGCTAATTAATGACTTTAAGATAGTTAACTCCACATCAGCTACATAAATTCATCAACTAACCATTCAGAAACATCCTGTTGCCTTCTACATGTTGTCACCTCTTCTTGAGTCTCTCCATCATTGTCCAACTCCGGTTTGAGCATAAAAGGCTGAACAATTTCTGACATTTTCAGTGAGTCTGCATGAGGTAACTTTACTCAGAGCTGCTAACAGGAGCTCCTGAAACTCTTCTTGAGGGCAGCAGCTCATTTGCATTTAAAGGGACACACACAAAAACGAAGCGTTTTTTGCTCACCCTCAAAAAGTGACAAATTTAACATGCTATAAAAAATTATCTGTAGGGTATCTTGAGCTAAAACTTCACATACACACTCTGGGGACATCAGAGACTTATTTTAAATCTTGTAAAAGTGGCATTGTATGACCCCTTTAAGCAGTACCACCATTTTCAGCATTGATAATAAGAAATGTTTCTTGCCACCATTTATTATTGGAATGGAGAGCATTCAGATGAAGAAAAAGAAAGCTATGTTAAATTTAGTTAATTTAATTTCCAAAAATTAATATTCCAATCATTTCCAGGACTCCAAAATAAGGTCCAGCAATGTTTTTACTATATGCATATGCATATATATATATATATATATATATATATATATATATATATATATATATATATATATATATATATATATAAAGGGGGAGAAAATGATTAAGAAAATGATATTTCATGTGTGTGTATGTGTCCGATTATGATTGCAATAAAGTCAAATCCAGCTCTGTATTTAGAGCTTTTTCCAAGAATAGCAGCATCATGATACCATTTGCATCTTTAATCTCAGCTAAATCAAACAGCTCTGCCGTTTGTGAGGTTTCTTTGATCGTCCTCTGAAATAAAGAGCCTTTGAAGGCCCTCGATTCATTCTTCATGTAGTCAGAGAATAAAGATTAGGCATTTTGCCCATGCTAAGAAAATGAGACTCACTGAGACTCTTTCTCATCGCTCACTGTGAAGGTCTGACACGCGCTCTCTGAGGCCTCATAAAGTGTACGTCTCCCTTGTGACATCTGTTACCTGTGCGCTCATATAGAGCTTCCAGTATATAGATATACTGTATGATCAAAAGGGAGAACAGAGCCCACATAAATTAGCTTGTCAGGTTTCAGCACAATATTCGATTCACTGTTTCTCTGTCAAACGAAGCGCAAGCGCACTGATCAATGTGACATGCTATACTGTGAAAAGAAATTCATTAAAATAGAGGTGAGAAGCTGAAAAGCCACACAAATATCACCTAGTCATTGAGAATAAAATGTGTCAGAGCAAAAGGCCATAAATACTTGCAGCTTCACTTTCCAACTCTCTTAAATAGTCCTCATTAGTGGCTGATTCATTGATTCAAACTGACCTCTCAGAGCTACGAAGGCGTCAAGCTGCTGGATGCAGGAAATTCTGTAACATTTGCAACTTCTATATTAGACATGTCAGATATACAGCCCCCGCGGTCTCATGAGACTCTTTACACTGTGGGGAGTTTATCCTGCAAATATGATCATAATGGAACTGTCACTTGAGCAAATGTCATTTACTGGAAGTCTCTGGGTCAAGTTTGACATTACTGCTTTTGGGTGAGATTGATTTGAGACCTTTTCAGGGAGAAGGCCTACTTGATGTCGTCATAGCAACACTTAATGAGTGTCTTGTGTTGATCGGTGTACATTGGATATACAACTAGCAATCGAATACAGTAGTTCAAAACTTTAAAATGTTACATATTAATATAAAACAATATAAATAATATTATGCCCTTTTCCAAAGTCTTGATTTTTATTTTGGGGGTCTACTAGAATAGGTTTTCAAGCTTGAATGTTCAAAAAACACAGTATTTTCACATATTTTACATTGTTGCCTGCAGCACCTCTCTTCCCACTTTGTCAGTAACACTCTGTTTAGTTTCTGTCTCTGTAAAGCCCTTCCTTGCGAAAAGCGCAATGTGTTCTGATTGGTTTCAACCATAGACTGAAAAAAAAAAAGATGGACGACGCACATTCACTCTCTTCAATTGTAGAAATGTGAAGCCGCCAATGTCCATATATGCGCTGACATCTTAGGGCCCCGAGTCCATACAGTTCAAATGTATTTGAAGTGTAATTTGATTGTTTAGTTTATCTCACGTCCCATTTGATTACATGGAGAGGGCCGGGTTTATGAATTTTACTGCATCCAGACACCTGGGGGCTTCACTTTTCAGGACTTGTGTGGCACATTTGGTTTCAACACACTACTATTGCAACTCAACCAGCCCTCGCCCCGCATTGACTATTACCAGGAACTGTACAGGCCCAAAAAAATGCTAAATTATTAAATGTCAATTTTGAAATTGCATAAGTGCAGAAATTTGAATTATACCATTTTTTAAATATAGTCCAAGTTGTATTTTCCTTGACCTTGCATAGATTTCTTAACCCTTAAATGCATGAATGTTTCGCCAATCATTCTTACATATTCGGGTCTTTAGCGACCCGGACCTATATCTAATACGAATGGATCTCCACCTCTCGCAATAATATAAAACTCCCCTAATATTAGAATAATCATTACAGAAGAATAAAATAAAGCATATTTTGTAACCTTTTGGAACTTGAAAAGGTTCATTTTGAGCAGATGTTTTATGCCATCATCACTGTCCTCGTCAGAGCTCATTTCCCAGTACATTCAGCAATGAATATGTTTGAGATCAGGAATGCATTAGTATTCTCAAAAATATTATTTTCAACATCTTCAAAATTAATATTTTGATTGCTGATAGCTTCACCAGATCCTCATATTTGATTTCATTCAGTACTTGCTCTGCAGTAAATCACTGAGCCATTTCATGTTTTGCCTATTCTTTCGTTTTCTGTCTGAATAAAACGTCACTTCATAATTGTGTATCAGACATTGCCACCTTGTGGAATAAAGGTGAATTGCGCTTATTCCATCATCAAAGATTCAATTATTGTTGTGCAGAAAAAAATATACATACACTGATACACACCTCAGGTTGTTAGCGACCCTATACAATTTTTACAAAAAATGAATGGGAAAACAGGCATTCTTTAAAATTTTATGATTTGGTTTTTTTTCTTGTTATATACTTTATAATGAATTGCTTGAGGAATACTAAGAAGGTTGATATCTAACTTTGAAAGATGAATGAGGAGGAGGGTAGTGAATGACGTCCCAGGTCAAAAAAGACCCGAGGTATGTATTTAAGGGTTAATTATCTACCTAATTTGACTAACTTCTACATGGCATATATGACAGATGTATCTGAGAAAAAACACCAAAAGTTGATTAATGCAAAGCCTTTGACACCAACAACGAATTAAACCAGTCCATGCTGGTTTGCTAGTCTTAGCTGGTCTCCCAAACTATGTGGTCTGTTGGCTGGTTTTGGGCACTTTTTGTGATATTTTTTGTGTAGATGAATAGGTGCAAAGATAGTCTTAGGGTACATTTACACGACAACGATGTACTAAAAACAGAAACGTTTTTCCTTCACATTTTTCACCAACAGACGACAAACAATCCCCATTCAAATGGATCCACAAAAACTATTTAAAAAGCTGTATTATTCATGCCAGGCCAGTAGTTGGCAATGTCACTTTGTAAAGAAACATTATGAACATGTAATACACATGTGCATGAAATCACCATTTTTTTAAACAAATTAATAGTTTTGTAGTTTACACGAAGACGATAATGGTATCGTTTTTAAAAACTTGCACTTTGAAACCCGTTTTCAAAAGTTAGTTTTTAGGCCCCCAAAACGCTGTTGTCATGTAAATGAACAGCCAAAACACATTTAAAGTTTTGGTTACACTTTATTTTAAGGTGTATGTGTTACAGTGTAGTTATGAGTACAGTGTTATTACTGAGTAATAACAATAAACTACATGTACTTACTATAGGGTTAAGGTTAGGGTTAGGATTAGGGTTTGGTTTAGGGTTAGTCGCATGTAATTATGCAAATTTATAGTTATACTATATATAGTTAACTACATGTAACGTGTAACAAGGACACTGTAAGATAAAGTGTTACCAAAGTTTTCTGCTTTTGGAAAACGGTGTTGTGTAAACGACCCCTGAAAAAAAACAGTGACCTTGACAGCTTTGTTTTATGTAAGTACAGTTTAATAAGACAGAAAGGCTTTGCTGTTTTTCTTTCATTTCTTACTCTGCCACTAAATACATTGTGGGTTATTTCATGCAGTTTGTCACGCAAATATGGCTCCCTTTGATTAAAATAACAGTGCTTGTGACCTTGGTAGAGTTTTCCCTTCACTTTATGTTTGTCTTCAAGGTTTATGGAGAAAATTAATTGAACTGCAGAGTTCTTTTGTTGGATCCCAAAGCATTACATCACCAAGGCTAATAACTAAACACAATGAATCTCATTTTGTGTTCACCAGCTGGATGGTTAAAAGCTACTCAATTTAGTCGATTGTGACACTAATACTAACTTAGCTTACTCACTCTATTAGTTGCAGATTAAAGGGTGTGGCATAACATGAGATCACTGAAATAAAATATAATAAGAGGTTTCTTCAGTTACATTGTTCTCTGCATAACCCACCACACAAATTAAAGCAGCTCATTGTCTAAATGAGATGTTAAGGCCAGAATATTTTCTCACCTCAGACAATTGCAGATATGCTTCGGCAGATGAAGTCATCTGCTAAGTTACAGAGGAGAATGTCAGACCTGATATAAATCATCTTTTTTGTAGAGCAAGTGAAAATCTGAGAAAATGAGAGAGAGAGAGAGAGAGAGAGAGAGAGAGAGAGAGAGTAACAGCCAGGTCGGGAGACTGAGAAAAGTCCTCCATATAGTCCCTAAGGAGATGTGTCACTGCATGCGGAGAGAGGAAGAGAGGTGAAAATGACACAAATTAGGCTGGAGACAGCATGTATGTCCCCAGTCACGGAAACTATTTCATCCTTCATGTGTGTGCCACTGAGTGTCACTAGAAAGAGAAACAAGGAAAAGAAGACTCCATGAACCAACTCCAGACATGCGATGAAGCCAAGGAGATGAGTCCTGCTAATCATCACATGACAACAGGGAAAACTTTTCCTTCATAACATATGATAGCAATATGACTTATTTCGCTGTTACTGTTACAACATAGGTTCTGTCTATCCATCTACAGTATAGTATCCATCTATAGTATCCATCTAATTGTCTGTCTGTCTCTCTATATATCTATCTAATGGTATTTCTCCAAAAAATAATCACTACAAGTTCAAAAGGGAGTTTTAGAGAGGCTTTTACAACCACCACAGAGCAAAATAAAGGTTACTTTTTTAGGAACAGAATGAAATTGAAGTAATTTCCCCTCAAACTCTTTCCTTCCCTATAATGTACACATTACTTGTTCAAAATGTGCAGCAGTTTTGACTGAATCATCCAAACTGCGATGGTGCAAGATAAGTCAACATTTTTCCTTTTGAGACTCCCCTGCTCAGAAACACAAACATTAGTGTATTATAATACTGTTTTGTTCCAGTTTAACTGGATTATATGTAGGGTACAAAAACCCAGCTGTGTTTTCTGTGCTAAATTGCGATATTATTTGACACAAATTGCCCTAAATACAAGGAACAGTAAAAGTTAAACAGCTTAGAGTGTGATACAAATCAAAGAGGTAATGCTTCCTAACAAAATAAAAAAGCACTCATAGCCAAAGTAAATTTACATTTGATAAATGAGATTTTCAGTGTGTGTGTACAACATTGAGCTGCTTAATTAGTTTCACTTAACTTGAAACCATGGTGAAGCATTTCAGTACACATCCACCACCTAATTATAACTGCTTTTTGTGAAATAAATGTATTTGTTGTCTCAAGTATTGTTGAATTCTTGCAATTTGACTCCAATTTTCTAAAGTTTGATACCATGTAAGTCCTAGCTCCAGCGCAGTGTTAAATATAAACTAATCTTTCAGCCGTTCTCCCAGGATCAGCACTCTGTTCTCAGGCTAGAGCTCTTGGCCTCTTCCATAATTTTGTCAATATCCCAGCTCCACAGGAGCCGTCTTTTGGCCGGCAGTGTGGGAGGCTGTAAACACGGCTAACGGATGTGGATGATGGGGGTGGGGGTGTGTACAGAGCTCAGAGGCTTGACAACATCTTCTGAGACTTCACCAACAAGAAGAGCCAGATCCGAGAGCCAAATATGGCTGTGTATGCTGCTGCTAGCCTATGGACAAAAGGCAGCACAACCTAGTCTTTATGATGAAGCTGGTTGTCAGAGAAAACCTTCCCAGTTAAGCTTTAGTTAAGAAGTTTGGTGGGACACCAAAATACAACATACCGTTGCTGTCGGGTGGAAACCTTGTACGTCCAAAACTGCTAGCTTTCAGGAAGTTGAAAAAAAAAAAAAAAAAAACACTATTTTTTAATGTGTGTGGCTCTTCATTCAAGATTGAGGTGGAGAGTTAAGGCCCGTTCACACCAAGAACGATAACTATAAAGATAACGATAAAGATATAGTTCTAAATATCATTCTAAACATAAAAGAATAGCACTGTCCATACCACAGCTATAACGATAATGATATAGAGAAACAATATCATTGGAATCACTTTCAGAATGATTTTTTTTCCAGCTGTTGAATGATAAAACACTGACAGCCAATCAGAATCCATTCTAATTTAAGGGCTCACGCATTTAAAATGGCCGACAACATTGCGGAGAAGTTAATCGCGAGGTCCAGAAAAAGAAAATGGATATTTGGAAAACATCTCAGGTTACATATGTAACCATGGTTCCCTGAGAACAGGGAACGACACTCTGCGCTAGACTGCGCTATGGGGGAACATATAGCACAGTCTAGCGCAGAGTTGAAGTTCCCTTTCGAAAGGGAACAGTCGGTCATACCCTTGGAATAAATGTCGAGAAGTATTAACGATAAGATCATTATGCCAGGCTAGCAAACAGTGTAACATAAAATTACCTCAGGTATCCAGCGCTAGTTTTGACAACATTGTCTTGCTTCCTTTGAAGTTGCAGTGAAAAAGACTAGGCGTTGTTTTTATTCCACTATATTGAATTTGTTGCTAAATTCACTGTTAGATTAGATCGATTAAACTAGCAATTCACTCAAAACATAGCATGCTGAGGACATCTGCTGGTTAAAAACGTGTAAATGCAACAAGAACAGCAAAAACATGTTGTACACTGTAAAAAAAAAAAAAAAACGTAAAATTGCAGGTGTGGTTGCCAGAACTTTACCGTAAAAAATACGGTAGCAACGTTTTAGGTTTTATGGGAAAGCACTTAGTTTATTGTTTATTTTATAGTACAAAACAGTATACTTTAAAGGTTTATATTGTAATAATTACAGTTGATAACTGTTTATTTTACACACAATAAAAGAAACTTATTTCATTAACTGATATAATGTTAATTTACCAACCTATTGAAGTATCTGTTTTGTACCTTTGTAATACACTGACAACCACCAAACACAGTGGTGATGAGAGTCACATGATGAATAAAAGCTCAACACATGCAGCTTTTCCACAAGATGAGAAGGACAATACTAATATATAGAAGGTGCACACAGTGTCATTCACACAAACACTAAACACCATCATGGTAACTCACATGAAATTTTTAAAATGCAATAAATATGAATTTAACAACATTAGATGTAACATAACTGATTAGAAAAAAACTAAGTAGAAACAGTTATTTCAACAAAAATACATCAAATGTGAAGTGTCATGCAGGGAATTATGGGAATGTCAATTTGCGTTTTTTCCACTGTAAATTATACAATGACTTGTTATTTTTCACTTCCAAAAACTGTAAATTTAACGGTATTTTACCGTAAAATTACATTAAATGTCGCATTATTCACCGTACATATTATGGAAAATGTCCGTAAACCAATTAACTGTTTTTCACTGTAGCATTTTTACAGTATTTTACTGTTAAAATCACGGCCATCTTTTTACAGTGTATAACTAAATCTACAGATATTTTAATCCAAATTTTATTTATTTATTTGCACTGCATCTATGCATGGAGACTGTGGCCCCTTTAACATTAGAATACAAGAGTGGAGAGAATAGCAGAGTCAGTGGCATTCTGAGTGAGTTTGAACGGCGTTAGCTGCCAATGATGGAGGAGAGCTGAATTTGGTGTTGCAGATGGGCTCTTGTCTGCTAAAACATTATAACAAGGAGTACTTTGTCAAGAAAAGTGGAGTGGTAGATAATGATGGAATGCCACCAAGCCGATCAAAGATTTCACTCTCCTGGACAAGCTCAGGGGCTGTCACAGCAGAATGATATGAGTAAATGGAAAGAGATGGAAGAACACATTAAAGAGAGGAATGACAAGCCAGTGTGAACGGGAAGAGCCGAGCGAGTGGTGCAGTGCACAGAAAGACGAGTGATACATAGCGAGATTGCTGCTGAGCAAATGTCACAGCACGTTATACTGCGGCATACTGAGATCACAGAGCGTATGTACCCCAGAAAGGGTCACAACAAGAGTACAGAATGGAATAAAGTATGAAAAACTAGAGGAGAAAATGCAATGGAGAGGATGACAGGTGAGTCAAAGATGACGCACTCTAGGAAACTCGTAGAGAAACGGGGTGAGGTGAGACTTGAATGTGGGAGAGATGAAAGGCTGCAGGAATCAGGCACTTCTTCTGCTGTTTCTCGTCTTTTATGATGCCTGTCAACACAAAGAAGAGATAGGACAGTAAAGCAAGATAATGAATCTTGTCAAAGTAAAGCACTTAAATGTTTGTGCTTGTCACAGAAAAATTAGATTTTTTTTTTTTTTTTCACCACCTTCAACAACAGAATGATTAATGGAAGCCACAGAGGGGATGAGACAGCTAAAAACAAGTCATAAAATCACCCAATACTTGTGTGAATTACTGACTCACCATCTACAGTCAACACTAGATGTTCCAGATACTTCTTAGGGAAGCGTTCCATATTCTTACTTACTCATTTTTGGCAATGGATTGGGGAGGGTTTTGCAGCAGACCTTAGTGGCATCATCACATTGATGTTGATTTGTATCAATAGTATCTAAATATATTAGATAGATGATAGATGGAAACTATTAATATGCATTACTTTAACTGCTTTATTTGCTTTATTATTCACAAAAAAAGTAAAGGTGAGTCAGTATCCACTAGTTGCACCAACCCATATATTTAAATATAGATTTCCCCCCTTCTGGTCTATGTATCCCTGCCTCTGCTGAATTATTTTTATCCACGGGGGGATAAAAAAATATGCCTCCCGGGTGATGCTACTCCACAAACCACCAACAGAGCATATAAAATACCAAAAATAAAAATCTTTTTTTTAAAACATCACCAAGTAAAACGCTGCGTATATATACAACTGTCTCTTTACGACCACAACAAAACGGGACACTTTTCATACGAGCATTCTGGCTTCGCCTCCGCGCAAGTCAAAAGAGTGCGGAAAAGATGCAGGTGACGACGAGGGCGCTTCAGTTGAACAACAGTGAACTGCGGTCAGATGACATGTTGTCAGGCTATGTCGGTAAAACTCAGAAAAATTAACATGACTGTCCAATCAGCCGTTACACTGTGCTCGTGGCGCACACTCAAGAATTGCATAAAAATAAAGTAATTATGCTGCGCCGGCGCGCAGCATAATTACTTTATTATAGCTTAAATAAAGCGAAAAAGAAACTACGAACAATGGCCGTCGTTGTTCTAAGTCATGAAATTACCAAACATGTGATTAAAGCTGCCTCAAAACTGTGCATGCATTTATTTGTTGACATGGTTGAAATTGTTATCCAATTTGTTGGCCTTAAAACATCTTAAAACTGCACATATGTACACCAGGGAAATCTAAATTTTCGGGAGAGCATGCCCCCGAACCCCGCTAGCAAACAACATTTTCTGACCTCGTTATGAAACCCTGCGTACGGCCCTGCTTATATTCCAACACAATCACATGAGAATGCGTGTCAATAGTACGAGTTTGTAATCTCGTAGAATATATACGCCAAAATGAGTTTTGGCGTGCTTATGGTACGCGGTTTTTCGCGTGCATATGATATGCACTTTATGGCATGTACAGTACAGTCCAAAAATTTGGAACCAATAAGATTTTTAATGTTTTTAAAAGAAGTTTCGTCTGCTCACCAAGGCTACATTTATTTAATTAAAAATACAGTAAAAAACGGTAATATTGTGAAATATTATTACAATTTAAAATAACTGTTTTCTATTTGAATATATTTCACAAAGTAATTTATTCCTGTGATGTCAAAGCTGAATTTTCAGCATCATTACTCCAGTCTTCAGTGTCACATGATCCTTCAGAAATCATTCTAATATGCTGATCTGCTGCTCAAGAAACATTTAATGTGTACAATTGTACAAAATATTTGTGTACAATATTTTTTTTTCAGGATTATTTGATGAATAGAAAGTTCAAAAGAACAGTGTTTATCTGAAATCTAATCTTTTGTAACATTATAAATGTCTTTACTGCCACTTTTTGATTGATTTAATGCATCCTTGCTGAATAAAAGTATTAATTTCTTTAATTTCTTTTCAAAAAAATAAAAATAAAAATTCTTACTGACCCAAACTTTTGAACGGTAGTGTATAATGCTACAGAAGCTTTGTATTTCAGATAAATGCTGTTCTTTTGAACTTTCTATTCATCAAGGAATCCTGAAAAAAAAAAGTACACAACTGTTTTCAACATTGAAAATAATCATAAATGTTTATTGAGCAGCAAATCAGCATATTAGAATGATTTCTGAAGGATCATGTGACACTGAAGACTGGAGTAACGATGCTGAAAATTCAGCTTTGCATCACAGGAATAAATTACTTTGTCAAATATATTTAAATAGTACACAGTTATTTTAAATTGTAATAATATTTCACAATATTGCTGTTTTTTACTGTATTTGTAATTAAATAAATGTAGCCTTGGTGAGCTGACGAAACTTCTTTTAAAAACATTAAAAATCTTAGTGGTTCCAAACTTTTGGACTGTACTGTATATGATACGCTCTTGGGTGGGATGGGGGTGGGGGGGTGGGGGAGTGGGGGTTTCGTATGTATAGTACGCCATAAAGTACGTATCATATGCACGCGAAAAACCGCGTACCATAAGCACGCCAAAACTCATTTTGGCGTATATATTCTACGAGATTACAAACTCGTACTATTGATACGCATTTTCGTGTGATCGGGCTCTATATTCTGTCTAATGAAATATGAGGTAAATGTGCATTTCTCCAAATGTGCGCACTGTGATCAAAAATAAATGGGACCAAACGCGATTGAATGTAAAGGTTTGTGTCTCGTTATTCTATTAATAACTACCGATTGATTTTGCATTTCTATCAGAAATTACGAATTATTAGTGTCATTGTAAATAGTGGTGCAAATATCTAACTATCTAATACTTTAAATCTCAAGGTTAAATCAGAAGATGTTTTTTTACCAATTTATATACCAAACATTGTATATAGCTCCACTGTGGTTTTTAAAAAAAATTTCAAAAAAAAAAAAAAAAACTTTTCTTATATATATATATATATATATATATATATGTCAAGTGGGACACAGATGGGATGGAAGCTTTTTTCCCACAAACTGTTTTTGTGACATTCAGATCTTTGGCATAAATTCAATTTGCGACCTGTAAGTTGGCATGAAATGAAAATTCACCTATATTCATTGGTCTTATTGTAAACGATTCATCCATTCATGTTTTATTTTCACTCGTAAAATGTCATAACTTGGCAGACTTCTCTCTGGTGACCTATGCCAGACTTCTTTCAATGATTTAGTCCACTTAAACTCTGCCCCTACACTCTAAAAATACAACCCAAGTTGGGTTGAAAATGGACAAACCCACCAACTGGGTTGTTTTAACCCAGCAGTGGGGTTAAATGTTTGGTGGTTTTATTAAACTCAACTATTGTTTAAAAATTACTGTATTGCTTGCTTAAAATGAACCCATTAACATTTATTAATATGTTTAATAAATGAACATTTACTGTATTAATAAGTTTGAATAATAATTAAATAATAACATTTATTAAATTGCTTATTAATAAATGTTCACCTTTTGATTATTATTGTTGCCTTTATAATTATGTCTGATATGGTCATTTTTAAACAATAGTTGGGTTACTACCCAGCACACTGGGCAAACGTTTAACCCATCTACTGGGTTTGTCCATTTTCAACCCAACTTGGGTCGTTTTTAACCCAGCATTTTTTTAGAGTGTACAATCAACTGCAAACTCGCATTCATTCAATTCAATCTGCCTCCATCCAATCAACAGTGGATGAATAGGACCATTTCTCCGTCCTTCACAAGGATGTACTTTGCAATACAGAAAAAGAACTGTCTCTAATTCTATTCCATCCCGACTTAAACAAGTATTCCCGCCCCAAACTCGCGCTATTGGTTGAGCTAATCTTTTTGTGTCGGGTTGCTCAAACAAACAGCATTGTTTTTGAAGTGTCACACTCTCTTTACATTTTTTGGGGTGTAAACTTACAAAAGAAATATATATATAATCTGTAAGACTTTTTATCCTCCAGACAAGACTGAAAACTGGCAAAAAGAAAGACTCAAAAATAAAATGTAATTTGGTCCCAGGTACCTTAAACTCCATGTTTAAAATGAAGCAATCTCTGTTCATACTTGATTTTTCTTCAAACATTTTCAGATTCATGCCACATTGAATAACTGTCAAAAATAATCAAGTAACACCCAGCTGTCAGCGGCATGGACCTTGAGTTTGAGGTTATCTGCAAATTTGTGGATAAGACAGGATGAATGAGAGATGCCAGGCCTTGACAGTTGACTCTGCCTGAGAGACAAAGAGAAAGAGACAACGACCAACAGACAATAAAGAAACAGATTGTCATTAAACCATTTGCTTTGATTTCTTTTGATTTTTTTTTCCATTCTAGCATCCTGTACTCATTAAGTACTTCCTCAACCATCTTGTACATTCTTTTATCACTCTGATTGCTGTTATACGTTTGATCACATACCGAATGTTAATTATATTCAAGCGTTAAGATGATGCTCTATTATTAAAAAAGGTAAACTACGATCCCCAAAGGCAGCTGTTAAGAGTGTGAAAAGTGTCTAACTGCACTTGCAGACCAGCCCACGTAAGCAGATAATTGACACAGTCCTTTTTGGTCGTCCGTGTGATGAAAAGCCTCCCTTGTTCCATGTCCTGCTACAGCTGTCATTTACAGAGTGTGTCACCGATTCACTCAGAGAGAGACAAAGCAATTAAAGGCCTGCCTTTGTTTTAAAAGCCTTTACAGTTGACAGCTGCAATCTATCATTATGTATTACAATGCAGCTCACCTACCACTAACTTTATGTTTCATTATATTTACAGTTCTTAAAATATGTGCAGAATAGCACTGATTGACTGGGACCAAGAATAATTACCAAACATGTGGTTTATATGCTTGTTTATTTGTAACCTCAATAAATATCATACGGTTGGAGTTTGACTCCATTAGCACCCACTGATGACTCTGATTTCTGTTATGAGGATCATTCCTACTATGCAATACAAATCTGTCTCCAACATGTGCATTTTTTAAAAGAAATTAATCATTTTATTCACCAACAGTGCATTAAATTTAATTAAAAATGACACTAAAGACATCTAAAATGTTACAAAAAAGATTTCTATTTCAAACAAATGCTGTTCATTAAAAAATCCACAAAATATTAAGAAGCACAACTGTTTTTATTATTAATAATAAGACATGTTTATTGAGCAGCAAATCAAATCAGAATATGATTTCTGAAAGATCATGTGACACTGAAGACTGGAGTAATGGTTTATGACAGGAATTGAGCAACTTTTAAAATACTTCAAAATAGAAAAAAAGTTCATTCAAAATATAACAATATTACTGTTTTTATTGTATTTTTGATATAAGAGCATAAGAGACTTCATCAGCTATTTGCTACGGAAGAGGATTAGGGCCAAGCAATAATAAAAAAATAAAATCTCGAGATTAAAGTTGTTAAATTTCGAGAATAAACTCGTTAAATTACGAGAAAAAAACTTGTTAAATTTCGAGAAAAAAATCGAGATAAAATGTTGAGAATAAAGTTATTAAATTACGAGAAAAAAGTTGTTAAATTTCGAGAAAAAAGTCGAGATAAAATGTTGAGAATAAACTCGTTAAATTACGAAAAAAAAACTTGTTAAATTTCGAGAAAAAAGTCGAGATAAAATGTTGAGAATAAAGTCATTAAATTACGAGAAAAAACTTGTTAAATTTCGAGAAAAAAGACGAGATAAAATGTTGAGAATAAAGTCATTAAATTACGAGAAAAAAGTTGTGAAATTATGAGAACAAATTCGTTAAATTATGAGAAAGATGTTGTTAAATTTCGAGAAAAAAGTCGAGATAAAATGTTGAGAATAAATTCATTAAATTATGAGAAAAAAGTCGTTAAATTACGAGAACAAATTCGTTAAGTTACGAATTTGTTCTCATAATTTAACTACTTTTTTCTCGTAATTTAACGAATTTGTTCTCATAATCTAATGACTTTTTTCTCGTAATTTAATGACTTTATTCTCAACATTTTATCTCGACTTTTTTCTCAAAATTTAACAACATCTTTCTCGTAATTTAATACGTTTATTCTCATCATTTTATTTAGACTTTTTTCTCGAAATTTAACGAGTTTTTTTCTCGAAATTTAACAACTTTAATCTCGAGATGGTTTTATTTTTTTATTATTGCTTGGCCCTAATCCTCTTCCGTATACGCACTAAAGTGAAACTTTAGTAAAAATATTTTCTTACTATTAGATACTGTTATTTACACTAAATGCAAATAGCTATGCTATTTACTCTAAGTGACAATAGCAGCATTTTCTTATCAATATGGTATTTACACTAAAGCCGCGCACACACTTAACGATTGTAAGGCCGATTATGAATGTAAATTGATACTTACGACTGATCGCGCTCAAACGCGTCCAGTCAGAGCTAGTTGCGTTCAGTCGGCGATTGCATTCGGTGTTCAAATTCCATGTGTAAGTATTTAAATCTGCTTCAGTCGCAGGAAACAATCGCTAGTATGTTGGGCACAGTCTTAGAACGCTTTAGCTAGTCGTTAAATGTGTGCCCGGCTTTAGTGAAAATAGCAATATATTCTATTTACACTAAGTGACAATAGCAGAATTTTCTAAGCGATATGGTATTTGTGAAAATACTGATATATTCTATTTACACTATATAAAAGTAGCAGTTCTTCTTAATAAGTGCAAATAGTTGTTAGATGCTATCTATACTTAAAAATCGTGGCAGATACTATTTGCACAGTTTCAGTATTGTTGTACATTTACAAGATGCAATAATACCATAGAGTGTAAATATACTCTATATTATTATAATACTATAATACTATATTTATTAAAATGATTAAATGGATACCACCTTATTGGGACATTAAAGCCCTCCCTACACCTACCCCTAACCCTACCCAATAAATGCTTCATTATTAAACACTCTTTAGGCACTTTAGTTCCACTTTTCAAATATTTTCTTAATTTTTATTGAAAATAAATGCCTTTCCGATCTGATATGTGATGGGGAAAGGAGAAGAGCGATTTCCGCAAAGGCGGATTCGAACTCAGATTGAGCGTGTCAAAAGCGTCCCCGTGCCATACTCGTGCCATTCTTTTTTAATCTTGTGTGGTCCAACCAGACATTGGTGGGTGGAGTTAGTGTAGACTTTGCCAACAAGACAGGCTATTTACACTTAGTGCAAACAGACACCTCCGAAAGGCATCTCACAGTTTTTCAATTTGACACCCTCATGCAAATGAACTTGAGCAATAGATAACTTTTTTCCAAAATGGTTGAAAAAGGTACTGCATAACACAAATGTTCAATTGAAAACCATTTAATCTCCAGTGTTATCCAGTGACTGTCTCACTGGAGCTCTGGATTAGTGAGCAGTGATGAAGCAATAAAAGTGACAAGAGAAAGAGAGAGAGAGAGAGAGAGAGAGAGAGGTGGCAGAGAGAAAGGAGAAAGAAAGAGAAAAAGAAAGGGAGTGAGAGTGAGAAGTGCTTCAGAAGTGCTTCAGCTATCTCTACTCTTCTCTGAAAGGCTAAAGAAAAAGCTTATTTACTTTTCCTCCAAAACTTCAAATATGTTTACACTGCTTGCGACCTTAGAGGTGCTGGAAACAGGTTCAGACCAAATCATCTTCTCTCGATGACAACAACAAGGTTAGGCACATCTTTGAACTCTAAAGATGAATTTTCGTGAAAATAACTATACTATAAAATGAGCAGTGAAGCAGTTTAATTTGGGCACATTTACATGACAAAAATGTACTAAAAACTGAAAAGTTTGTCCTTTGCATTTTTTGCGTACAGATGACAAAATTGTCAAAACAATCCCCATTTACATGGATCCACGAAAACTATTAAAAATGCTGTTTTATCATGCCAGGCCAGTAGTTTGTAAAGAAGCACTGTACCTGTATACTGAACATGTAATATGCATGATGTTAAGGTTTTCACAAATTCATGTTTTTGTAGTTAACATGGAGATGATAACAGTATCATTTTCAAAGTTTGTGTTTTCAGGGCCCCAAAATGCCATTGTCGTGTAAATGAAAGGCTAAAATGCAAAAAAAAAAAAAAAAAGTATTACGTTTTTAGTTGAAAACAAAGTCATGTAAACGGCCCCTAATACAAGCACAAGCATCTCTCAGGTTCAGCTGTCTGATCACATCTCCTGCAGCTCACACACATGGATCAATATCTACCAATGTAACATCTGAGAACATTGATTTGCTGCTTGCTATACTCCGCTGCTTTCACTGTTCTGATCATCTCTACCACCTCATCATCCAAAGTTTGAAACACACTCTGTCAGTATATCACATCTGCAATGGACTCAAAAGTCTGAGATAGGTAAGATTTTTCTTTTTTTTTTTGCTCACCAAGGCTGCATTTATTGTAAAAAATACAGTAAAAAAAATGTAATACTGTGAAAAATGATTACATTTTTACTTGTTTTACTGTAATACATTTAAAAATGTATTGCTGTGACGCAAAGCTGAAAATTCAGCATACTCTTCAGTCTTCAGTGTCACATGATCCTTCAGAAATCATTCTGATATGCAGATTTTGTGCTCAAGAAACATTATTATTATCAATGCGCTAAACAGTTGCTCTGCTTAACATTTTTGTGCTCTTCTATTTAATGCACCCTTGCTGAATAACAAATAGTAACACTTAATTTTACAGTACAATAATTACACGTTACTATATGTACTTACTATAGTAATAACAGTAAATTGTGCATAATTACAAGTAACTAACTCTAACCAAACCCTAACCCTAACTGTAACTCTATAGTAAGCACATGTAGTTAATTAATAGTTCTCAGTACTTATTTGAGTAATTACAATGTAACTACGGAACTGTAAAATAAAGTGTAACCTAACAAATATACAAATTTCTTAAAAAACTACATATACAGTGTATATATATATATATATATATATATATATATATATATATATATATTTTTTTTTTTTTTTTTTTTTTTTTTTTTTTTTATAATATTGAGCTTTATTAGCATGACTGTGAACCACAATGTTGCCAAAGCATTAAGGTTCAGCTTATTTTGTTAAAATTATTGACATTTTCACAGATTCTGCAAGGGGTTCCCAAACTTTCGCATACCACTGTATATAAATAATAAAACAAACAAAACATATCAACATGTCATACATAGCATATAGTAAATAAATCCAGCTAAGTACATTAATAAATAAAGCGGGTCTCTCTAGAGAGTTATCCGTCTCTAATATTGTGAATGGCTAACACACACACTATATTGCCAAAAGTATTGGGACACCCCTCCAAATCATTGAATTCAGGTGTTTCAATCACTTCCATGGCCACAGGTGTATAAAAACAAGCACCTAGACATGCAGGTTGCTTCTGCAAACATTTGCAAAAGAATGGGTCACTCTCAGGAGCTCAGTGAATTCAAGCGTGGTACTGTGATAGGTTGCCACCTGTGCAATAAGTCCATTCGTAAAAAATGTCCTCACTACTAAATATTCCACGGTCAACTGTTAGTGGTATCATTAGTTATCATTAGTGGAATCAAAAATAGTTGGGAACAATGCAAAGTGTTGGATACAGTGGTGTAAAGCACGCTGCCACTGGACTCTAGAGCAGTGGAGACGTGTTCTCCGAGACGAATCACACTTCTCTATCTGGCAATCTGCTCAATGGACGAGTCTGGGTTTGGTGATTGCCAGGAGAATGGTACTTGCCTGACTGCATTGTGCCAAGTGTAAAGTTTGGTGGAGGGGTGGTGTGGGGTTGTGTGGGAATGTTTTTTAGGGGTTGAAAGGAACTCTTAATGCTTCAGCATACCAAGACATTTTGGACAATTTCATGCTCCCAATTTTGTGGGAACAGTTTGGGAATAGCCCCTTTCTGTTCCAACATGACTGTGCACCAGTGGACAAAGCAAGGTCCATAAAGACATGAATGAGCGAGTTTGGTTTGGAGGAACTTGACTGGCTCGCACAGAGTCCTGACCTCAACCCGATAGAACACCTTTGGGATGAATTAGAGCGGAGACTGTGAGCCAGGCCTTCTCGCCAACATCACTGCCTGACCTCACAAATGCGCTTCTAGAAGAATGGTCAAAAATTCCTATAAACACACTCCTAAACCTTGTGGAAAGCCTTCCCAGAAGAGTTGAGGCTGTTATAGCTGCAAAGGGTAGGCCAACTCCATATTAAACCCTACGGATTAAGAATGGGATGTCATTAAAGTTCATGTGCACGTAAAGGCAGGCGCCCTAAAACCTTTGGCAATATAGTATGTGAAGAAAATGTCTCTTGTGTAGAATTTAGCTGTCGAAGTTAACATGACATTCAATGGACGGATAGAAATCCCTCATATTTAATGAAAAATATCTTCATTTGTATTTTGACGATGCAAGAATGGGTTTGGAACAACATAAGTGTGAGTAATTGATGACAGAATTTTCATTTTTGGGTAAACTGTCCCTTTAATAAAAATTGACAAGTAGGCATCAGCATGTGTCATTCTGAATAATCAGATCGGCTCAGTACATCAAGAACATTTTGTATTAACTGAGACTACCAATTTTCCCTTCAGGGTAAAATAAAACATAGCAAAAGACTTGAGGGATCTCAAAGGAGCTGTTTGTAGTACTATCATTGTTCTTTTTTTTGCCTGAACTGTAAAAGGCTTAACAGCGACAGTGGTGCAAGAGATCAATTTTCTGTGCAAACTGAATGTTTACATGCCACTAATGAACAGAAGCCATGGTGTGACGGTACCTCAATGGTTAATCATCTGGAAGACATGGATAACTGAAACACAGGCAGTTCAACTCCAGCCACTGTATGAAAGAGCTTCAATGGTTCCCTGGTATGTGTGGAAATTTCTTTAGACATACCATTCATGGCTTCTGTGAAACTGCTGCTCCTCGAAATGCTCTTTTTCAGGGGAAACCAAAGAAGATGAACAGACAGAACAGGCAGCAGAGAATTTCTTCAACTTTAAGGGAGTTTGATGAATGCAATTAGTGTGGGAAATCAAGATCTTTTAACAGCAATACTGGTACTTCTAAATAATCATTCTAGAAAGTTATGAGAACCTTATGAGAACTCTGAGAATCTCCAAACAACCTACTGCATTTAAAATGCCATAATAAATAACCTTTTTTTTTTTTTGTGCAAACTCATTTTAAGTGTACAAAATACCTGTTAGGAATCAAATAATGGTGTCCTGTGTGGATTTTGCAATACTTTCAAGGACAGTTTCTGGTAACACTTTATAATAACTGCACACTATGAAGCATTAGTTAAACATTAGTAAACAATCAATTCATCATTTATAAAGCATTAATAGATATTAATAAGCAGTTTATAAATACACCTATAAATGCTTTGTTCTTGATTTATAAGCATATCTATAAAGTGTGTAATAATTGTATTTTCATACTTTATTAATGATCAATTTATCATTTCTAAATTAGGCATTACATTATTTACAAACCAGTTATTTAGGAGTTGTCAGTGGTTCATAAGATCATTTAAGAAATATAAGTAAATGATTAATAAACTATTTAAACATACATTTATATATCTTATTATTTAGACATATAATAATAGTTACAATGTTTACACTTTACAGAAATTTATTTTTATATCATTATTTTTATATATTGCATAGGCTTAGTTTCATTTTACTGCACAGTTATGTTCTCTGGAGGAGTACATGGATTTTTATTTTCTGTAAAATTGCAGAGGTTTAGTTTTAATTTTATATCAAGTTACCTGTCGTAAAGTTTCATTTTTTCCCCCTTGAAATAAACATTTCTATGTTCTGTATCCTTTAAATCTCCTTTATAAAAGTTTTACGAGGCATGAATAGTCCTTTAGATGAGCTCACAAAAATAGTTAACTGAACACTACTAAATGTTTTATAACTACCTGAATTAATCATGAATTACAGTAGGAATACGTGTTAGTAAAGCATTTATTAACACACTGAGTTACTATTACTATATGTCTAAAAAAATAAGATGTATAAATAGTGTATTAATCATTTACTTACACTTTATAAATGATCTTATGAACCACTGGCACCTGCTAAATAACTGGTTTGCAAATAATGTAATTCATAATTTAGTAATTATAAATTGAGCATTAATAAAGTATGAAAATACTATTATTAAAACACATTATAGATATTCTTATAAATCAAGAACAAAGCATTTATAGCTGTATTTATAAACTGCTTACTAATGTTTTATAAATGATTAATTAACTATTTACTAATGCTTAACTAATGCTTCATAGCGTGAGTTATTCTAAAGTGTTGTTATTAGGTTATTAGAACCTCATCCCATTCTCAAGTGGCCATAATGACATATGGCTTTTAAAAGATAGAGATTTCGTCATAGATCTTTTAGTATCCAAAGACTTTAGTGCTTTCTTAATAATCATTAACCTGCTGTCTGGTTATACAGCCATGGAGATTGAAAAAAGTCATTTCCAGCGCTGCAGAACATCATCAAAGGTATACACTTTGCATCACATATCTGGAAAGCTCTTTGCAGACTATTGCAAATCAATGTTACTTTCAATTCTATCTAGCACTACAATTCATTGGAAAAAGAACAATCAAGATATTGCATGATACTGGAGATCAAACAGACCAGGTATTTTTGGATTCGCAATGCAAAGACAGAATGATGTATTACCTTTAGTGGATGAGAGGAACAATCTTGGGTCCTGATGGAGGACTTTTTAGATCCTGCTTTAATTGCCGCCTTCAACTGAGAACACCCTGATTGCTCAGACCAGAAGTCAACCTTCAGAGTCTCACCATCAAAGGTCATTATCACCAGACAACTGACATTTGTCCTTATAAGTACCCAAACTCCACTTGTTCATTTTGTGTATATAAAGAATCTCAAACTTTGTTGGTCCAATTATTCTGACTCTGTCTGGTTTTTGGTAACATTGAATTTCATTTGGGTTTTGTCTGCACTGTTTGATTGATATATCACCAACAAACAATCTGAATAAGCTTTGCATTAATGTAGCTTTCTAAATAAAGATGCTGACTTAATATATATTTCAATTGTTATACATATTCAAAAGTTAAAAAAAACCAGAAAGTAATATTTTTTTTTTCAACCTGGATGCATTAACTTAATAAAAACTGACCGTAAAGACTTTTACATTGTTACATAAAAATAGATTTCAATTAATTGCTTTCTATTCATCAAAAAATCCTGTAAAGATGTATCGTTTCCACCAAAATATTAAGCAGCACAACATTGATAATAATATGAAATGTTTCTTGAGCAGCAAATCAACATTTTAGAATGATTTCTGAAGGATCATGTGACACTGAAGACTGTGGGAGAAATTACATTTTAAAGTGTATTAAAATAGAAAGCATTTTAAATGTAATATTTCACAATATGATTGTTTTACTGTATTTTGATCAAATAAATGCAGTCTTGATGAGCATAAGAGAAAAATCCTACCTTTGAACAATGGTGTACAGATCTTGACATTAACTATTTTGTCACTAGCCATTCAGCATTTTCACTGGCCACAATTTTGACATTGATACCATGGGGAAAAACTGCCATATAGACTTATTATTTTATAATATTATATCATAATTTGGCAGCAGGCATATTAGGCTGCTGTCACTTTAAGACCTGACGCACAGATCCATTATACTGTTACACATGCTGTTTACTTTCACTTAAAACATAACTGACTGTGTTTATGTGAATACTCGCCAAGACCGGCATTTTGACATTATATTCTGTGTATTTGACTGTTTAAATGCAATAAGCAGTGAAAAAGAACTCAATTTAGTACTGAGTGGTGGCTTTATGTGTGCGCACTTTGGGTATGAACAAAAAATATACGAGAATGAGTAAAATTTTGCGCAATACGCGCAATCCCATGCTGAAATTCAAGCCCTGTAACACCAACAATATTCATCTGGTGCAAATGAAATGAGTGAGGGGAGATTGGTTTGTGTGTCAACTCACTGTCAGAGAGAGGAGAGTGAGAAAGTGCAGCTGGTATCGTATATCTATTCTGTGGAAAATGAGTATTGGAAGCATTTCAGATATTTTAGTATCGTTATGTATCGAAAAATCGATATTTTTGACAACACTATTGCACTTGGTTTATTATTTCAGATGCCTTTTTAAAAGACTACAATTGAAAAACGTATATATTATATATAAAATTCAACCCTACCAGTGGCTAGTAGGAGTGACTGTGTTACACACCACTGCTGAAATTCACATGCATTTGGCGGGTGATAATGTCAAGCCCTGGTGGTGTATAATATTATTTTACTATATTTGCTCATAAACCCTACATTGAATTACCATAAACTGATATGAGGTACATCAATCATGTGTTAACCCTTAGAAAAGACTACATTAGTCAGTCAGGAGAAAAGCCTACTTATCCAATTCACTCCCACTCTCATGAATAGGCCTACTCTTTACTGTAGTCGTTTCAAAACTTCCTTTCACTTACACAGCACATATTTTTCTCTTCAAGCCTGAGCTTTAAACCACTGTTGAGATCACACATATAGTAAGGCTTTTTTATTATTTCTGGCCCCCCTCCTGCCAACCTTTTCTTGGCTGATTTGTCAGCTTTTCTTACACTTGCCCCATACAGGTGTTCTCCTGACCTTTTACATGCTGAGCAATTGGTTGCAACACCTCCCAGGGAGCTCTGTGCTTTCTTTACGTGCCCTGCCTTCACTGACTGCACATGGCATTTCTTCTGCAGAACAAAAAATAAGAAGTTCTGAAAAATGTTCAGGAAGCTCTATTTCATACAATGAGAGTGGATAGGGACCACTGCTTATCAAGCTCCATAAAAAAACCAATGAAAACGTATCATGAAATTATGGAAGCTCAGTTCTACCACAGAATAAAACTAAAACCCCAAATCAGAAAATGTTGGGACAGTATGGAAAACACAAATAAAAAAAGAAAGTAGTGATTTCTCAATTTACTTTGACTTGTATTTCATTGCAGACAATGTGAACACAAAATATTTCATGTTTTGTCTGGTCAACTTAATTTCATTTGTAAATATACATCCTTTCCTGTCATTCAGGCCTGCAACACATTCACAACAAAACAACACATGCAACAAAAAAGGTTGGGACAGGAGCAATTTAGGGCTAGTAATCAGGTAAATTGGTTAAATAATGATGTGATTTGAAACAGGTGATGTCAACAGGTGATTGTAATTATGATTTGGTACAAAAGCAGCATCCAAGAGAGGTCTAGTCCTTTAGGAGATGGGCCGAGGATCGCCAGTTTGCCAACAAATACATGAGAAAATTATTGAAATGTTTAAAAACAATGTTCCTCAAAGAAAGATAGGAAGACATTTACTTATTTCACCTTCAACAGTGCATAACATAATTAAAAGATTGTGGAGGAATTTCAGTGCGTAAAGGACAAGGGCGCAAGCCTAAGCTGAACAACCGTGATCTCCGATCCCTCAGGCGGCACTGCATCAAGAATCGTCATTCATCTATAAGCGATATCACCACATGGGCTCAGGACTACTTTGGCAAACCTTTGTCAAGTACCGCAATACGTAGCTATATCCACAAATGGCAGTTAAAACTGTACTGTGCCAAAAGGAAGCCCTATGTTAACAGTGTCCAGAAGCGCCGTTGACTTCTCTGGGCTCGGAGGCATCTGGGATGGACCATCACACAATGGAAACGTGTACTGTGGTCAGATGAATCAGTATTTCAGGTATTTTTGGGGAGAAATGGACGCCGTGTGCTCCGGACCAAAGAAGAAAAGGATCATCCAGACTGTTACCAGCAGCAAGTCCAAAAGCCAGGGTCTGTCATGGTATGGGGTTGTGTCAGTGCCTCTGGCAAAGGTAACTTGCACTTCTGTGATGGCACCATTAATGCTGAAAAGTACATAGAGATTGTGGAGCACAATATGCTGCCTTCAAGAAGACTTTTCCAGGGACGTCCATGCATATTTCAACAAGATAATGCAAAACCACATTCTGCACACATTACAAAGTCCTGGCTGCAGAGGAAGAGGATACAGGTACTTGACTGGCCTGCCTGCAGTCCCGACCTGTCTCCAATAGAGAATGTGTGGCGCATTTTGAAGCGCAAAATGCGACAACGAAGACCCCGTACTGTTGCCCACCTTAAGACTTGTTTGCAGCAAGAATGGGATAAAATTACACCTGAAACACTTCATCACTTGGTGTCTTCAGTCCCTAAACGTCTTTTAAGTGTTGTGAAAAGGAATGGCAACATTACAAAGTGGTAAATGCTTTACTGTTCCAACTTTTTTTTTAAATGTGTTGCAAGAACCAAAATAGGATTTTTTTTAATTTATTTATTTTTTTTTTTCTCAAAAAAACAATAAAAATCATGAGGAACACATTAAATGTGCTGTCGTATTGTCTGCAATGAAATACAAGTCAAAGTAAATTTAGAAATCACTACTTTTTTATTTGTGTTTTCCATACTGTCCCAAATTTCTGATTTGGGGTTGTATTTAAAAGATAATTCTGCCTTTTTTTTTCTCACAATTGCAAGTTTATATCTCGCAATTCTGACATTATAACTAACAATTCTGGCTTAATAACTCGCAATTCTGACTTTTTTTCCCTCAACAATTCTTGTGAGATATAAACTTGCAATTGCGAGTAATAAAGTCCAATTCAGAGGGAAAAAAAGACTGACTTTATTTCTCAGAACTGCAAGTTTATATCTCACAATTCTAACTTAAAGGATTAGTCCACTTTTAAATACACTTTTCCTGATAAATTTACTCACCCCATGTCATCCAAGATGTTCATGTCTTTCTTTCGTCAGTCGAAAAGAAATGAAGATTTTTGAGGAAAACATTCCAGGATTTTTCTCCTTACAGTGCATTTCAATGGCTACCAACAGATTGAAGGTCAAAATTACAGTTTCAGTGCAGCTTCAAGGGCTTTAAACGATCCCAGATGAGAAATAAGGGTCTTATCTAGTGAATCGATCGGTCATTTTCGAAAAAAATACAACCGTTTATGCTTTATAAACAAAATAACGCATTGAACGTACTTTCCGCTTCCGCATTCTTCATAACGCTTACGCTGAATGTTCTACGCCTTCCCTATTCTATTTACGGAACGAACGCGGCGCCAGTTTCGTTTTTTTCCGTAACTTGAATAGGGAAGACGTAGGACATTCAGCGTAAGCGTTATGAAGAATGCGGAAGTATGTTCAAGGCGATATTCTGTTTATAAAGCATAAACGGTTGTATTTTTTTCGAAAATGACCGATCGATTCGCTAGATAAGACCCTTATTACTCATCTGGGATCGTTTAAAGCCCTTGAAGCTGCACTGAAACTGTAATTTTGACCTTCAACCTGTTGGTAGCCATTGAAATCCACTGTAAGGAGAATAATCCTGGAATGTTTTCCTCAAAAACCTTCATTTATTTTCGACTGACGAAAGAAAGACATGAACATCTTGGATGACATGGGGGTGAGTAAATTTATCAGGAAAAGTGTATTTAAAAGTGGACTAATCCTTTAACACAATTCTGTGTGTTATAAATCAGAAGTGTGAGATATACTGTAAACTTGCAATTCTGAGAAAAAAATTCTAAATTGTTTGTCTCGAAATTCTGACTTTATAACTTGCAATTGCAACTTTATATTAGGGATTGCACCGACTAATTGACTAGTCGACTTTAATGCTCTCCCATGACGCTTTAAGCTTGATGTTGACTAGTCACTAGTCATGGCCTCTGCACTCTAAGGTGCAGCAGGATAAGAAATCTTTCTGAGATTTATCAATAAAATATCTTAGAAACTCGAACATGGGTTGCACAAGTCTGAAACCCAGTTTCAGACTTAAAGGTGCTCTATGTAAGATTTTCACTTCAATAAAGCATAAAAATACACCAATATGTTTGCAGATATTAAGGAAACATGCTAAGTTCTCCAACTTGTTTCTCAGAAAAACAATGATACAGCCAGATATTCTACTTTGAAATGTGCATTCCGTGTCAGAATGTCTGTCTTTGTTTTTGACCTAAATAGCCTCTGCACCCATCTAAAAATCGGTACGCGGACCGTCCGCATAGTCTCAAAAAACACAAGGTCTTGAGACAAACTAATTTGTCACGTGTGAGATGCTGCAAAAGACGCAAGAAACAAGCGCATTTACATTGGAAACCACACTTGGAAAACAATGGAAAAGTAGCGCATTGGAATGGAAAACCGCATTCTGTGTGAACAGCCCCTTATTTGTCCATTAATCGACTAGTCGACGTCGACTCTACTTTAATCACATAAATGACGACTCTAAAAAAATCAGTCGTTCAACCCCTACTTTATATCACACAATTCTGACTTTTATAACACAACTGCGAGGTTATATCTCACAATTCTGACTTTAGAACTCGCAATTGTGTGTTTATATCATGCAAAAAAGTCAGAATTGTAAGATAATTTGCAATTACCTTTTTTTTTATTCAGTGGTGGAAACAAGATTATAAAATACCTTGTGCTGTATTTTCCAAGTCTTCTGATGCCATAGGATAGTTTTAAGTGAGGAAAGCTGAAATTTAGTTATTATTCACTGAAGATTTAGCTTGGCAGCTATGGTCACCATCTACTTCCATTGTATGAAAAAGAGCAGCTTAGAATTCTGTTAAAAATATCTCTTTTGTGTGAAAATGAACATTTTCATTTTTGGGTGAACTATTCCTTTAACCTCACTGAGTAATGATAAATCATAGCCACTAATACCTTGTCCAAATCATTTATTCTAAAGTAACATAATTATCAGTAATATACACCATTATATAACAAACTGCAACATGAGCGGTGACAGGACACAGTAAGAAAGATGAAAATGAAATGGAAATCTGTTTGAACTTTCCTTACTGCAGTAATATAAAAATAGAATTCCTTGTGGGAAGGTGTCTTCAAGGTGATCAAAGGAAGGCATTATTATAGAGGATGAAAATAATAGCAAAAAAAGAAAAGGGAAAATCTGTTTAGGAGGGCAGCAGTGAAATCCATTTTCCTCAGCGAGTAATCCTTTTTCCCCTCTGTCTCATAATCAGAGACAAATTCTCAAAGAATGAAAAGAATATGGAGTCAGCAAAATGTATTGCTCACCTCATATGGTCAAATCTCAATATATATTCATATCTATTCGCTCTTTCTGTGGCCCGCTGGCATGAAAACTCCTCTGCAAGTGTGTGCGTGTTCTATATTCCTATAAGTGAAGTCACTGAGAGTTTAGGCATCAATATCATTCAGCCTTATAGAGGGAATGTGTCATAAATATAGATGTGGCTGCAGTTTGTGTCTTTTGAATGCGGACAGCACACTGAGGTGAGAGGAACGTGACGCACCTTCTCAGTGTGGATGTAATGATGCTGCAGGTGGCCTCCTACGTCCCCGTGTCCTCACTCACCCTCTCTGCTCCATGCTCTTTGTGGAGGGAGGTGAATGAAAACACATTGCGAATCAATTTTTAAACAAGAGAGAGAAAGATTGAGATGTGATCTTATTTCTTCAGACTGCATGCTAGCACACAGGAAAGTCCTGGTGGGAAATGCGCGCCACCAATTGCCTGAGAGTGACAAAAGGAGGTCAGGCACGGAGGTTCGGTCTGAACGGTATCGGAGAATTTAGTGCAATGTAATGGTGCACTGGATGACGGGCAATCTTGGATGTAATCGTATAGAAAAAATTCACAATATTCCTAAACGGTGGTGATGAACGAACGAGAGGGGAAAGAGCGAGCAGTTTAAGGTATTACAAAACATAGCAATCTCCTTAAAGACTACAATTTACCTTCGCTAGCGGTTATGCAATTACCGGGGAGGGTAATGTAATTGCTAGGCCTGACTTGGATGGGAGATGGGAAGACAGAATGACAACAGTAATGATTTCTCAGCACACGAAAATCACAAGCTACAGACCATCCTGGCATAGTAAACATGTCTCAAAGCTCTATAGGTTAACTCGAGCTGACCACATACTGAGCTCATGGACTCACGAGGCCCCTTACCCTGTCACAGACCCCTTTTCATACATAAATTGGCTCAAGGGAGGAAAAACCTCATTTGGTATTAGTTAGCTTGTGCCCTATATGTGTCGATTACCCAATGGGTCCAAGTGGTCAGATTTCTTTGGAAGTGTTGGGCCTCATAGATTGACACTTCGGAGGCCCCAGCCAGTTCCAAGATCAGTTCCTGACACTGAGATACTGTTAATTCACCTATTAAATTACTAAATTACTAAAATGTTTGTTGACACACATAATAAATACAAATAACGGTTTCACCTTATTTTGATGGTCCCTTTAACACATTCTGTTGAAGTAACGTTGCACCTACATGCCTACTAACTCTTATTAGATTGTCTTTAGAGTGTTAGTTGACTGGTAGGGTTAGGGTTAGAATAAGTTGACATGTAGTTGCAAAGATACTTACAGTCAGTAGAGTGTCTATTGGGGGACAATCACAATAAAGAGCAGTTTTGGGCACGTTACTTTAAAAAAGTAATTAGTTGTAGTTACTAGTTACTTCTCACAAATAGTAATGGAGTTAGTAACTGAGTTACATCATTATAAAAGTAACTATTGCGTTACTTAAAAAAAAATTAAAATGTCAAATAACTTGAATGCCCCCATTATTACATATAAGTCTAAGAATAAATAATTCTTGATTATTTATGCCCGACTCGTGACTCATGATCCGCTCTTGCTTATGAAATTTCTCTGTACTGTCATTAAAGAAAATGTAGTTTCATATATATGTTTAAATAGTCCTATATTATGTTTTAAATTCATTTACTTAATTATGAAAAGTGAACAGCATGAGTAAGATGCATCATAAGATGTGCAATATATCGGGAGTCATGGAGTGGTTCAGACATGATTTTGACCACTTCATTAAGTTTTGTTTTATAGAAAGCCTCTCTTTAAAGTGAATTTTGTTTTGTAAAAATTGTATCTTAATTTTAATCAATGCTTCATCAACCAATTGCCTGGATTTAATAAATAAGAAGCAAATATAGCAGGCAATATAATAATGAATGCGTGGGCGCGATCACTGGCGCGTGAACTGGAGCGAGTCTTATCGGCTAAATGAACCGAAACTCAGCGTATAGGCTGCTTGTCTCGCAGACATGAGAAGTATATCTATAGAAAGCTTGAAATGTCTACTTTAAAACGAAATAATTAAAAACGAAAAGAGTCTACTCTGATTATGTAATCCGAATGAAATGTGCATTTTCTCTCTAGGCGCGTCCAGTATATGTGGAGATGATGAGAGTCAGTATTGTCAACTTCATCTTTGCAGCCGACACTGATTCAGAAAACATTACTTTATTAATAAACAATTAAAATGTCTCCTTGCTGTTTTTTTTTTTTGTAATATTCATAATCATTACTTTTGCCGGTTCTTTATGGCAAGCATTATGCGTGCGCTTGAGTGCATAGCCTATATTACATAAACGCTCATTATTAGTTTATTCTCTCCAGAATTTAAGAAATTAAAATTAATATAAATGTGATTATTCAACTAATGGCTTAAATGAACAACTACTAATCGACTAGAAAAACTTATTTCACATATTTTCGCTCCAGCATGTCATGTTTATCGCAGTAGATAGGACCTTCGAACCAGAAAGACACAGCTTACATTTGACTTAAAGGTTTTTGTCTTTATGCTCAACTAAAGTGAAATAATGAGCATATTTCCACTTTGAGAAACTCGTTTTGCTCTCGCCTTGACTGCCGCACATAGTTGAATAAACGGAAACACGGCCACAGTGCGTCTTCGTGTTTACAGTGGTTGGCATCCACCAATCCTACAATGCGTCGCTGCTGTAAACAGGTTAGGCTGTAGGCTACACTTCAGCCAAAATTAATTAATTTAAAAAAGTAATGTACAACGCACCATATGGTAACGGTAACGGAGTTAATTTATTTAAAAAGTAATGCATTACAGTATTAGTTACTGTCAAAAGTAACTGCGTTTCAGTAACGTGTTACGCGTTACTGCCCAACACTGATAAAGAGTTAGCAGATATTATTAAGCAGACGGTATACTAATAATCTAATAAGAGTTAAGCCCAAAGTATACTTCACCTTTTAAGCATATGTGAGGGTCAGCGTACAGTGAGGATTTCATCATCAGAAGAGTATGTGCGTACATTTAATTATTTTTTGTTGTTGTTGCAGTAATTTGTTTATCCACAAGGTGGCAACCGTGCCCTGGGGGTGTCGATTCACAAAGTAGTCAAAAGAAAAACTGCATAAACAGAACAGACCTGAACACATGCAAGCTACAGCGACACTGGAGGCCTATATAGATGATATATTGTGTGAAAAGAGAAAGTACCCTCATCTGTACAACTCTAGCATGAAAGAATACATGGTATTTAGTTATTTACATGGGTTGTAACTAGTGGCGAGAAATTGTTCAAAACTGCGCGTGCGTCGAATGCCTGTGTACGTGTACAAGTCAAGTGAAGTATACTTTGCAAGGCTGTGTTTGACTGTGCGAGTACGATAGCGTATACTCAGGGCTTTAGTTGACATCTAGTTGCAAAGTTACTTATAGTCAACAGAATGTTTAAAAGGGACCATCAAAATAAAGTGATACCCAAATAATATTGCAAGACTGTTGTGTTCGAGACATTTTGACTTGGAGAGGATTTTCATTTAACCCGAAAATGTTAGTTAATGGACTAAAACTTAATGACTTTGCTCACACAGGGTATAGCTACTCCAAAATGTTTTGGATAATTATTGTATTTTGGGGGATTTTTCCCCATCTTGTTACACTTGTGGTGTTCCCAGTCAAAAAATGACTGGCCTACAAAAAATAGCTTATAAATCTCATTATACTATATTATCACCAAATATTGGATTCAGTCTGTTTGTCAACTTGTTTTTCAATTAGGACAGGTTTTGTATTTCTTTTTGAAACTGACTGATTGTAGGCTTCATTGATCTGAGCTTATATTGGTCAAAAAAGACCATCCATTAAAAATGAAAATAAGAGGAACATTTACCCCCAGATTTACAGACAAGGCTTAAGCTAGTCCAAGACTAAAATGCATGTTTAAGCTGTTTTAACTGAAAGCAACTTGCAATGACATATCTTAAAATATGTCAGAACCATTGTTTTGTCTCAAGATGCACACAAGTAATGTTTTTTTTTTTTTTTTTTTTTTTCCTAAGGTATGTTTATAAAAGCTAATTGAAATAAGGCCTAATCCTGGTTAAGGCTAAGCCCTGTCTGTGAAACCGGGCCATTGTGTTCAGGAGAATGTTTATCATGTTCATGTTCACATATGATCAATGAGACTCCGATCAATGAGGCCTAAAATCAGTCAGTTTCAAAAATAAACACAAAACCTGTCCTAATTGAAAGAAAACAAGATGACAAAAATACTGAATCCAATATTTGGTGATAATAAAGCATAAATGAGTAATTTACAAACAATTTTTAAAAAAAGGACTGGGAACACCAAAAGTGTTACAGGGTTTTTAACAGCACAAGGGTTAAAAGAAATATTTAATATTATTAATAATGGTATAAGCAAATCTAAATGGTTGACGATCATTCTAAGGTGCACAATTATTTTCAGGGAAACACACAGCTAATGTAGTTATAGGCAGGTCTTGACCGCATTACAGTTCCATATCACTTCGCCAAATGATTTCAGTTCTTTCAAAAGGTCCTTACAGCCTACAACAGCAAAAGAAACAAAACCCACACTGACATCGACCAAATATATTAAACAATAGGATAAAAATGACAAATTATTGTCATGTTTTTTGCCACAAAATACATTTTTATAATCAGTTCAGAGTTCAGAGAACACACTCAGTACGGAAACACACTCGCACAGAATCATGTTGTCAGCGCTGCTCTGATGATTTTTCAGTAAAATGGTTTCACAACTTGACATTTCTCACCAGTGAAGTAATAATTTTTCACTATTAGTAGTGACACTGCTGTTGAACAATGCTGAGAGACGCATAGACTTAGGTAATTCACACACACATAATCTGTTGCTCTCTCTTTCTCTCTCTCTCTCATAACTGCATTAATAACTGTATTAGTCTATCAATGGCTTATGGCTTGGGATGAGACGCGTAAGAAATTAGTCTCACAAACAAGAGTGTTTTAAGGACACATGTCTTGAAATACAACATCTGAACAGGTGTGGTAACCGTAGTATAAGCGGAATAATTGACTCCGGGCCGTTGAATTATTAGAAAATAATGCACACCCGAGGTCAGGTGTGCATTATTTTCTGATAATTCAATGGCCCGATGTCACTTATTGCTTACTTATTTTACATGATAATAAATATTTATACATTTGCAAAATGCTGGACAATTTGGTCTGCAACATTCTGAGACAAATTTGTCATTTTGGATGTTATCTATATTATAAAAAGAACTAAATTTAAAGTATATGTTCATCAAAAGAATCATCATTTAATAAAAATATTTGGCTTTCAAAAGTAAAACTGGATGGGCTAACATGTATTTCTGCAACATGAATTCATCACGTTTTATTGGAAGGCATTATCCATTACTGGGTTGCTGGGTAGAGCTGATAACCGCTATTCAATCTTCAAATGGTACTTAAGTTTGAGAGAAACCATGAATATGAATGAACAAGTGTCTGCTGTGGTACTGAATACTGTCGATCTGTGACATCAAATCATCTAATATACTGAACTATACAAGGTTGATGGCACAATCTAAAGATTGTGTACATTTAGCTGATGTGCAATCAAAGATGGTACATGAAATATCAAACCTTTGAGCGTACATAAATGAAAGGATGCATGTAGAACTGCAATGCATATTTTGGATGGATTGGTGACATTAATAATGTACATCCCCAATACAGAAGAGGCAAGCACTCTGCCTTTTTAATCAAGGAACAAATCAAGACTGCTGCCGTTACGTTAAAACGAGGCCCACAGAGTTCAATCCAGAAATCCCTCATTGCCTATACAGTATTCCAAAAATTGAGAGCAGTTTCTACTGTAGTACAAACCATTCAGTCTATTAGACACGGCTGAGAACTGTATCCCCCTGAGGAGAGTGTAATAAAAAGGTCAGATTCAGTCCCAAAATAAGAAATGCGAAAAATAATGTGAGGGAAATGAAAGGGAATGGAATAATAATGAATTGCTGGGCGTTGTAAATTTCATCAGGGCAGAGTAGAAACCTGTCTCCTAGCAACATGCAGCTCCCCTCGTGTAGCTCTCCTCAGCATCCGTGAGGCCGAACTCACAAGGGCTTAATTAAAACCGAACAAATCAGTCTCAGGTTTACTGTAATTGTAAAGCTAAGAGATCTACCCTTTGACCTTTCATTCCGATCACGGCAATTGTTATTGGTGCAACACAGAATGAAACAAGGCATCACCTAATTTTTTCCAGCACTCTACTGACCTCAAGAATCATCAAGTCCTGAAGAGAGAAAATGATCTGGGACAATTGCTGGTGGTGTAATTATCACAAATGACCGTGCACATGAAACATTATTATTTTGTCTCGTACATTACATGTAATTTCACTTAAAGTAGACTTTCTTTTATATAACTAGTTTCTTCAAGTAATATCCTAACTGCAAGCAGGCCTTGGTTAAAGAGGACCTATTATGCTTTTTTCAAAGTCTTGATTTTTTTTTTTTTTTTTTTCAACTACAATATGTTTTCATGCTTGAATGTTCAAAAAACATATTATTTTTTTCATATTTGACACTGTTGCAGCACCTCTTTTCCCAGTCTGTCAGTAACGCTCTGTTTAATTCCTGTCTCTATTAAGCCCTTCCTTCCAGAAAGTGCAATGTGGTCTGATTGGTCAACTGGATCAGTGTGGCCAACACTGATCAACTGCTTCGAGAGTGTATCGGAAATGGCACATCCCTTACCATAACAACAAGTTTCATCACACTACTAACCGAGAACTCAAGAGCTTTATTTTTTTATTTTTTTTTTTTACTGTTGCAGTAAAAAGAAAGACTTCTGCTATTTTGGCAGATACATCTCATGCACTTTATAGTTCATTTCCAGTACTTCCATAGATGGTACAAAGTACCCCTGATTAACAAGGCTAAGTATAGGAAGACCTTCGTTCCAACAGCCTTTGAAATTTTTGGATTGTAAGATGAGTTGTTGTTGTTGTTGTTGTTGTTGTTGTTGTGAAGTTTTAAATTAATGTTTGTGTGTTTGTGTGTTCTGTTTTTTGAATTGAATTGAATTAAATTGAATCACGCCTATATATATATATATATATATATATATACACACACACAAAGTTCTGGCACGAAACTCTAGATGGTGCAGGCTAACCCTTAACTCATTGGTAGCCATCACATCATTATCTACATCATGCAGATGATTGGTTGCTGTGGTATCAGCCGCCAGTGAGCTTGCTGCTCAACATTCATATATATATATATCAACATATATATATATATATAGGATAGATTCTTCAAATAGTGGAACAAGAGTATGTGGTGTTGGTCCTTCAAGAGTCACTCTCAATCTGTCTGTCTAAAAAACAGTATTCATGTATTTTACAACACTTCAGCTTATGGTTCCTATTAAGTGGGGGTCATTTTTTAGGATTCTTTACCTAACCTAAGTCTGAGAGATCCTAACACCTTGCATTTCTGGAGACTCCAGGTAGGTTGCAGTTCTGGACAATGGTGGCGCTGGAGACTAAAGGGTTCCAGATGGTTCAACACTTAATTCTTCACCTTTTGCAGTTAGCGTGTCTTTTCTTCTCCACCTGTTTTTGTCTGAACCTGCTGAGCCAGTGAGTGTTTTGCTGTCCATTGGTCATACTTTAACTTTGCAATTTCTAGTATTGCATTAGTATTGCATCCTTCTTATGAGCATTTAATAATTTTGGACTTTTCATGTCTTTTTTGGCTCACTTTGCCTGTAAAAGAAAACCTGCCTAATAATTATGCACACTTGAATATAAGGCATTTTTCATTTCCAGCCTTCATGAACAATTATATATCACTTATAAATGATTAAATACAAAATTAATAGTAGTTATTAATTTTGGTGTGTTTGGAATTGGTAAAATGTGCCTGGGAAAAAAATATGATCAGAAAATTTGCATAATAATTCTGCACACGGTGTATATAAAGCTTTGCATTACAGGAATAAATCACATTTTAAAATATATTAAAAATAAAAACAGTTATCTTAGATTGTAATAATATTTCATAATATTACACTTTTTATTGTATTGTAATTAAATAAATGCAGCCTTTCAGAGCATAAGAGACTTCTTTCAGAAACATTGAAAAAATTGTAATGACCCCAAACTTTTAAATGGTATATTATATGAAACCATAACTGCAAGTGCGTTAGATTTAAAGTAGGTTATGATATAGCACAAGTCGGTGTGAAAATTTCACAAAAAAATTCTTGCAGGTTGGTATATTATAAGGACACACAGACTGGCAAAAAAAAAAAAAAAAAAAAAACTACACAAATTGAATTTTTTTTCCCTTGAGTTTCCCTTCCTAACCTCTACCAGCACTGAGCAACTGCCACTGTGATTACAAACGCAGTGTAATTTCTCAGAGCACAGACTTCATAACCACATTACTTTCCAGGCAGACACCCTTGCACAATTATGAACCATCCATTTCTCTGGCTTCAGTTTGTCAGCTTTTTTAATGAAACATTGCTTTCGCCGCCTCCTGGTTGATTAACTGAGATCCCCAATCCCTTTTCCCCACCCCGTTCTGCCACGGCACAAAAAACAGCAGCTTCTTGTATGGTCTCATCAATGCCATCTCCCCTCTCCACTGGCAAGCAGGTCAAAAGGCATAAGACCAAAGGCAGGGCATTTAGTAATGTTCCGTGACATTTGAGTTGTGTAAATTGAATATGCCTGTCTTTGCCCTTTTCTCGTCCAGACTTCTAAATATAGGATGGAAATGGGACGCCATCAAATGCATAACAGCAAATGCACAGCATGACCTATTCACTATTACTCATCACAATTAGAGAGTCTGCAAGTGAGTGGAAAAAAATGACATGTATTTAAGGACAAGCACTGTTAGAGCGCATACCAGTGTTTTGGCCCACACTGACCTTTACAGTGTTGAATAAATTATGAAAGGACATCTGCCAGCCAAAACCAAGCAGACTGGACTCTAATTATATTATAAAATCTAATGTAACAGGTGTAACTAGTTAAAATCACCAAATCCACTACCATGCCAATGACATTTACTGTAAGAGTACCCTCTATAAAGTAAAAGTCTAGTTTAAAACATGTGCCAAGTTCTTAGAAAAGTATACTTTTCATATTGATGTTCGTTATTATATAGTTTTGAAAAGCCTTTATATCATTTACCTTTATTTATCATTTTTCCCGGTGCATTTACAAACCCAGAAAACATGACAACCCAGTAATTTTATTTTGGTAAGCCTTTCTCTGCAAACGTGAAAGGAGAAACAGATTTCGCTCCTCTAGTGACGTAGGAAAGGGATCTCCCCTAGTGACGTAGGAAAGGGATCTTCCCTAGTGATGTAGGAAGGGGATCTCTTGCATTCTGGAGGGTAAAATCCACGTATTTGGTGGGGTTCCCTGGTAAAATTTGCATTCCAGGGGCTAAATATCATGTTATTTGAGGTCGCTTCAACCCGCGGACATGAAAAACAACCCACGGCAACAGTATTAAAGTAGCCCAATTCCACGGTAAAACCATGGACTTGGCAACAGTGCATGAGATTCTCCAGCTTTGTTGTTGTTGAGCAACCAAAGTGCGAGCTGCAAAAGCTCCACCCTCTTTTTTGAAAGCAGGCCAGGAGCAGCAGCATTTGTATTTAAAGGGACACACACAAAAATGGCGTGTTTTTGCTCACGCCCAAATAGAAGCAAATTTGACAAGCTATAATAAATGATCTGTGGGGTATTTTGAGCTGAAACTTCACTGATACATTCTGGAGACACCAGAGACTTATATTACATCTTGTAAAAAGGAGCATAATAGGTCCCCTTTAAAAGAAATAAATAAATAAAATTAAGATTTTCTTTTAAGGTTTTTGTTTATTGGTCCATCGAGACCAGAACAGTATATCAGACATATATGACATTTAAAAATTACTTTGGAAAAACAAACAAAAAAGCATGTTCTAAAATAAAAAAATATTTAATTAAATGCAAAATATGTTCATTATAGAAGAGGTGTATTCAAGTTATGAATGTATGCATTTTCAATGCATCACTGAATAAATGAATAAATATGATCAAATGCCATCATATTTCTGCAGTGCAGCAGGAGCGCTCGTCAAACCCAAGTTATCAGTATTTTTTTTTGTAATGTACCGTAATATGCCAGATAACATTCTGTCTCAATAAAGAAGAAAGGGGCAGGAACATGTTATTAGTACATGTCAATCATGTCAGTACACTACATGTTCTACAGCTCTGTTGCGTTCCTTAACTGCCATCTCCCTAATAACACCCTACATGAGCCCAGCGCCCTCTCCTTCATATATTCAATTCAATAGCCTTTGTCATTTTTAATAACACACTGAAAGCATCGGTGGCTAATGTGGCCTTCATTGTGAACACTTTCATTAGCTGTTCTCCTCTGGCATCTCCATCCCTCTTAAGCTCCGTAAGATCCGCTGAGGGACTTATCTCAAATCCGGCTCGCCGCGGGATCGTGCCAGGCATTAACGACTTCTCTCCCCTGTCGTAAATCTGCCAGGTCATTTCAATTAACATTTGCTGAGGTGTCCCAGCGCCTCATTCCCCGCCTAGAGTGGGCAACTCTTATCCCACTCTCTAAAGGTTGCATTTTCCATGCTTGGCTGTAAGTGCCAGTTTCAGCCTCCATAAAGAGCTGTCTTTTTCTCAAATGCGGTATTCATCAGTCTGCATAAAATGAGTTATGGATGAAACGATTAGCACCATGCCCTTGACCAAATTCCTCAGATTTGTTTTCTAAAGTTTGTGCTATTCATTTTCGTTTTTCGCAAATCAACTCATCCGTAAAATGAATGCAAATGTGCATTTGTTGTGGTAATCAATTGTGCTTTAGGCATTTATGGCACCAAATATTCAGACACAGTCCATTTTAATGGTTTTATACTCGTAATAAAAGAGGTTCATATGCTTGGAATGGGATATGTACACTCGCTTTATTAGGTACACCTTGCTAGTACCAAGTTGGACCGACTTTTGCTTTCAGAACTGCTTTAATTCCTTGTGGGATAAATTCAACAAGGTGCTGGAAACATTTGTTGGTCCATATTGACATGATAGCATCATGCAGTTGCTGCAGATTTGTCGGATGCACATCCATGACGTGAATCTCCTGTTCCCAAAGGTGCTCTATTGGATTGAGATCTGATGACTGTGGAGGTTATTTGAGTTGTGAACTATAGTGAACTCATTGTCATGTTCAAGAAACCAGTTTAACATGATCTGAGCTTAGTAGACATGACATGTCATCCTGCTGGAAGAAGCTATCAAGATGGGTACACTGTGGTCATGAAGGGATGGACATGGTAACAATATTCAGGTAGGCTGTGGCATTTAAGTGACACTCAACTAAGGGGTTCAAAGTGTGCCAAATATCCCTCACACCATTAAACCACCAGCAGCAGCATCATGAACTGTTGATAGAAGGCAGGATGGGTCCATGCTTTCATGTTATTTATGTCAAATTCTGAACCTACCATATGAAATTCACAGCAGAAATCAGAAGTGTCATCAGACCAACATTTTTCCAGTCTTCTGTTGCCCAATTTTGTTGAGCCCATGCGAATTGTAGCCTCAGTTTGCTGTTCTCATCAGACAGGAGTACCACCCGGTGTGTCTTCTGCTGCTGTAGCCCATCTGCTTCAAGGTTGGATGTGTTGTGTGTTCAGAGATGCTCTTCTGCAGACCTCGGCTGTAATGAGTGGTTAAGTTACTGTTGTATTTCTATCAGCTTGAAGCAGTCTGGCCATTCTCCTCTGACCTCTGGCATCAACCAGGCATTTCCGTCCACAGAACTGCTGCTCACTGGATATTTTCTCTTTTTTCCTGACCATTCTCTGTAAACCCTAAAGATGGTTGTACATGAAAATCCCAGCAGATCATCAGTTTCTGAAATACTCAGAACAGCCCATCTGGCACCAACAATCATGGCACATACAAAGTCATAAATCACCTTTCTTCCCCATTCCAATGCTCAGTTTGAACTTCAGCAGAACTTATACAATAAATAAATATGTTTAGCATATTAATTTACTCCATATAGAGCAATATTTTTTTGCTGAAAAATGCAAGCAAACATAATGCACTGGACAACATAATTATAATATACACTCTATGTACAAACGTATGTTTTCCTGTTTTGCAGGTCCTAAGCCAGATTTCTCTCTCTCATACATCTGACCAAGTAAAAGATAAGCAGGAGTTTGCCATTCCCGAATTTGACTCTTTTCATACAGTGATACCTTTGCATAATCTGCCAAAAATGTCCATGGATGTCTGCCTTTGTCACCACCTTATCTTCACAAGCTAGCTAATGCTGCATCCACCAATACTATGCAAAATGCTCCCTGGCACCCTTTAGTGGACAAAAAAAATAGGCTGTCATGATGCTTGTAGTGGCATTTGGAGTTCAAAATCAATCCTTTATCAGAACTCTTTCACATTACTATTTTTTTTAAATTACAGTAACATAACTTTAATCCCATTTAATCCCACTCTGCTTACTCAGAGATGCTTCCCCTAAAATGTGAAGCATGGACTGCATCATAGATAAACATCCTCTGATTTCTAAGACAGAAAAAAAAGAAAATGAAATCAAACAGTCAAGAGGGTCATTGCTATTGGTGCCCAATTAACTTACAACGAATGCCCTGCAACCGTTACCATGATAACATTTGCTTTGTAAGTAAACCATTACCTAAAAATCCACTGTGGAAGAAGTGAAAGTATAAGTAACCTTGTTTTACTTAGTAATCCTTGTTTTGTTTTTTTGTTTGTTTTTTATGTATTTCAGGTTTTAAGAGGCTTACATTTAATTAACAGCAAACTAAATGTTACAGAGCTCAGTTTAGGAGGATAAACCTGCAACACAACTAGGCTGTATTGATTGTTTAAGATTTATGACTGATTCATTCAGATCAATAGTGAGTCTTGCCGTCGAGGTCAAATGAAAAGTGCAGTGCAGGTATCTAATGCAATTGAAGGAACCTACATAAAACATCCCTTTCAGTGGAAGAAAGAAACTGACAGGTATAGAAGCCTTCGCAGTCACTGCAAAACATAAAGCTTGCCACCTCTATTTTTGTGTTATTTACAAAAATGAAGTGTCCTGTCAAAACACTGTGACAACCACACTGACGAGTTCCTACAAAATAGTCTGTCAATCAGTCCGTTAGGCCATGCTGTTATAATTGCACGGCCTGGTGAACTAGCTTTCTCTCTGGTTCTTGATATCTCAGGGAGACAATACAATTAAACAGCAAAATCTAATAACGCCCAAGTTTTCATACCGCATGTCATGTAGGCAGGAAGCAATCAATGCTCAACTGCCAACACAGACTGTGTTTTGCAATGCCACAGTTCGTATTTATAATGACACAGCATTTTCCTACTGGCAATTACGAGTCATGTAGTACAGAAGGGAAAGAATAAAAAACGATTTACACGGTATGCGACAACCGCAATTTCCCAATACATTTTCAGTAGGAGAGAGGCCGCACAATGGATGCTGCATGAAGCTATCGAAAAGCAATTTGCTTTTATATGGTCTAAGAGCAACATGGAGGAGAACATACTTACTCACCGTTGCTGATTATCCTGATTTTATATTTGTTCACACTGGCAGATTACCATGGTATAGACCCTTTTAGTGCTGACGTCACAATTACGTCACGGCATTAGCTGGAGGCAAAGCAAAGGAAAAACTGGAGGCAGCAAATAACCAGCACACAGTCGTGGCTACATTAGGAGCTTAAAAAATTTCATCTTGTTGTGTTGTTGGGTGCCAGAATTGATGGAGTACAGGCTCCAATTTGACATTTTATGGCATACCTGCTGCTACTGCCAGACAAAAACCGACAACATGTGGTTAAACACAATAAAACAAGCGGAATTGACAGAAACGATCATCAAAAACATATGGTTTGGTTATGTGTCTAAACATTTCTCATGCATGCCCACCTAATTATAAATCAGAAAAAAGTAATTTCTCATGTAATGCTAACTTTTTTAGAGCAAAAGTTAGCTAACTTTGTTAGGCGGAAAATTAAAGATTTATACGCTCTCAGTTTCTCATTACTATACTCTATCAGGTAGATGTAGGTGTCAGGCCACTCAACTGGTTCTTTGCCTCCACGTTGTGAAATTACACAACAAAATATTCTGGGGGCCATGAAAGTTTTGTGAATATGATCAGAAAAGCTGGTGCTGACTGGCAACTTAAAAAAATGAAATGGTGGTGGTGTTACATGTGCATTCCGTTTTGGATTTGTTTTGGACTTGTGTTGTATCATTTCCCACCACTAGTTAGTCACCATGGTTACTGATCACCCCAATCATCACATTCAGCTGTGTCTAATCACCCTCCGTGTGTTCCTGTGTATATAAGCCCTGTGTTTCCTGTTTAGTATTGTCTGGTCTGGTCTCGTTCATGTATTGTGTGGTTGTCTCCCTGTTGAACCTGTCTGTGGATTACCCGTCCCATCTTGTGGATTTATTAAAGAGTGTTATACTACTATCTTCCTCGTTGTGCGTGCTTGCTTACAACCAGCAATTGTAACAGGTCGGGTAATGGTTAGATTCTCCTCTTTGAAAAACCTGCATGACACACAAAATAGGGTCCCCATAAATGCTCAGGATCGGCCATACTTTCCTAACAGTAACATCCTTCAGAACGGCCAGAAAAAGCACATATGTAATCACCTCTGTGAAGTTAAGAAGTTTCAGAAGTTTCTTCTGTTTCAATAAACGGTCAGATATAACTGCTTTAACATAATTAACAAGCGTTTTATATCTAAAAGCAGTAAATTCCAAATCTGTTCGAGAGTGTTTTGTCTTTCCAAAGGCCTATTAGAAAGCAAAACAAACAAAAGACCTATTAAATTGGCACTGCCATTTGTCTCAGGCAAGCCCATCCACAAACATTCCTCTAGGCCAAATATATTCATGCTTATGTTCATTGTAATATCAGTGTGTCCACAATCATTTTATGCTTTAGACACCATGTCTCGTTTAAAATTCATTCCTTTATTCCTTGTCCCGCCTAAAGCAAGCAGAAGATAAATGACAGGTGACTTACCCATCTAACACCAAGCCAATCCTATCCAATGTTACAGCTGCATGCCACTGTCAGGTCAGCCTCAGGACTGTGTAATCCAGGGCAATGCTTTAATTAAACACAGGTATAGGCTGTTTACACTGGCAGCGAAGGGGGGTGGATAAGCATATGCTTCTCTGACAGGCAGCCGGTGGGGGACTAGATTAGATAAGATGTTACATGAACAAGATTAAATTAGAGTGGAGGACAAAATCCCAAGGACCGCAGGTACCTTCACGGCTCATAGCACATGCCATGAGCCATGGAGGTGTCATAGAAAAATGTGCGTTCTAGTTATCTTGTTTTGCCCTTGTCTTGTGAGCTATGCGCACTTATGTTCGTGCAAAAGCATCTTGTTAAACAAGGAGACAGTAAGAGGTGGGGGGTAAGCCTTGTTTACTGCCACAAACTCTTTTAAATGTGCAGACCCTGGTCTGAAGTAGAAGGAATAACACCCAAAAATTAAAATTCTGTCATAATGGGATGTTGTTCCATATCTACGTTCACACTAGGGTTGCGTGGTATACCAGTACTGGGAAAATATCGCTATATATTTGATTTAAAATGGTACAATGTCATGATTTTGCTAATTTCGGTACTTGATACGCAGCAGAAGTTAAAATTTTAATTATTTTGCTTATAAAACTGATGAAACTGGTGAAACAGACCTTACCACACCAGGCTGCAAATGTTGCTATACTGTAAATCTCGGGAGGCATCACATCAAACCTTGCCAAGCATCTGTTGCTTGCCCATCCTGACTTGTACAAGGAGTTAAGAGATCAACAGGTAAGTGGATCATTCAAACAATCTAATTTAGTCTTTTATTTACTTTTGACAATGATCAACGCACATGCATAATAGTGTATCATTTAAATAACACAAATGCTCCAGCTCATCTGTTTTCTCTCTCAATTGTTTACGTTCACTTAAGACAGGGCTAGGCAAGTTCGGTCCTAGAGAGCCACTGTCCTGCAGAGTTTAGCTCCAAGCCTGAAAAAAACCCTTCAGCTGTCTATAGCCTTAGTAATCCTGAAGAGCTTGATTAGCTTGAATTAAGGTTGGAGCTAAACTCAGCAGGACAGCGGCTCTCTAGGACCGAACTTGCCTACCCCTAACTTAAGACATAAGACATAATACTGATTGTATTTACATGAATACTTACCAAGACAGGGATTTTTTTTTACATAATTTTGTGTGAATTTAAGCATTTAAGCGCAATAAGCTGTGAAAAAGAACTCAGTTTGGAACATGCAAGCTCTTTGAGAGGCAGCTTTATGTGCGCTTTGGGTGTGAGCCATAGAATGTAAAAAAATATGGACGTAGTGTCTATGCGTCACCCGTAGATTTCTAAAGAGCATTTTTGAAGCCAAAAAGCGTCCATTGCCAATCTGGCACGTCATGGTGCATCACTCCCGGATAACTGAAAATGAGCAAAGAGGCAGGACGTGGTTGGAACTGAGGTGCCTGGTTTCTGAAACCATGCTCGCCTAGCACGACTTGGTCATGTTAGCAGGCTAAGGTGCTTTCGAACTATCTTAGACAGTATCTAAAATATTAAAAAAAGATAACAAGCTATATCATTTGAAAGTTCTACTGTCAATCTACGGTGTCTTTTTTACGATATAGATGCTCCAGCAGCAGTAATACTGTAATTTGTTTTGGGTGTGCAAATGACAACATGCTAAATCAAAATGGGACTTCATACCTTTGTAATGAAATAGCGATCATGAGATGAATCCAGTCCGTCGCACTTGGGTAAAATGTCCTTGAGCATCCACTGAAAAACAAACAACAGCACTTTTTGTGCACAAAAGCGTTGTGTCCAATGTCCATTATTTGCATCACATTTCTTCTGAATGATCTCCATCATCGTTCTTCAAGAATTTATGCTATCTGAGCAGCGTTTATGTTGTAAAACTGTAAATGATCATATACATTGGACTCTCACAAACAAATGAGCCTGTATGCATCCAAAGTATAATTTTTCATAATAGTGCAGCAGTTTGTTATAATATCCAAGCAGTGCTATCGGATTCTGTGGTGTCTTGAGAGGCATATTCTCCAGCCATTGTCATTATAGTAAATCAGACGAACAAAACTTTTAGCCAATGCCAAGACGATCCAACAATGTGTGTTCTGTTTATCTTCTGCATGTGTGCACATGTACACAGATGCACATCTGTCTCGACCATAAACCACACAGCAAGCCATATTATTTGCACAAACACGGCAGAGATGCCAAATTCAGCGGCTGGAACTAGCTGAGGTAACGTAACGACTCACAGACAGCAGTAATCCACCTGTGACTGAAGTGGCCATGCCTTTAATTATGCAGAACTTTAAGGCTTAATATAATTTAAATGGAAAAGTTTGAATGAAAAAATTCATCCCCTCACAGTTGTCATGAAATTGCAGTTTAAGTCACTTCTGTATTGGCTTCGAGAGAAACTGGAGGAGGTTGCCGCTTAGTATGAGCGCAAAGAAAACCATTTCTCAAAGATTGTGCGAGTATTACTGGATGATATAACATTGCTTGCATGTTTAACTCTTTCCCCACCAGCGTTTTTGAAAAAAGTTGCCAGCCACTGCCAGCATTTTTGATAATTTTCACTAAATTTCCATTTCCATTAAACTCACACACAAAATTACATTTGGAACAGCATGAGGTGAGTAAATGATGACCAAACATTCCTTTGGCTGCAATATTCCTTTAAATGTGGGCGGAGACAAAAAGGCAGAGTTCATTGTATAGCATTTGGCAGCAAAGTGGGATCTAGATCAAAGAGCAGAGGGTCTAGGAGAAAGTCTGAGATGAGTGCCTAATTCTTGACACCCAGGAACCCAACCACAGAGGGCTGGCTGTAGTTCACTTTCAGTTGTTGTTGGCTACACTGGAGGGGTGAGGGTGCACTGACTTCCTGCAAGGAAGGGAGGGAGGAAGTTCTTATAGAATTGCATGTGCTGAAAGCGTTTAGAGTTGTGGCAGTGAACCAGGCAGGTCATTCATCATGGACTGTAAACCTCCCTCTGCAGTACAGTTCACTGTTTTCATTGAGCTTTGACAGCGCTACAGCTGCATTTGCTTGCACACATAAATGCACTGCAAGTTGTAGAGTTGTTCAAGGGTTTCTTGAGAGCATTAGCATCTTGGATATGATTATAAGCAAGGGCTAACAGCATACATGGTGTCTGAGTTGGGCAAAGTGTGACTGCTGGTTTTCTTGAGTATGTTGCACGACTTCACTGAGACAATCACAAGGGCTTTTGAAACAGTGTTTGCATCAAGTTAATTTGCATATGCATGTTCATACACTATGATAGCACTGTAATCTATTTAACTTGGTAAGAGAATTTGGTTTTGTGCTTTTATATGCCTTAAATTCAGCAATTCAAATGCTCAGAATGGCTTTTTAATGGCTTTCTAATTTAGCAAAGCAAACAACAATCAAGATGACACCCATCTGGCCTCTAGAGCATCTCCAAAATAATTGAGAGAATATTTCAAACAGCAGAGTTTTGTTCTAAAAGTACTCTGATAATGTTTATCATACGGGATAGTAATCGTAAAGAACTCAGTAGGTCACGTTCTGATTCCTCTTAACAATTACTGTATATTTAATTGATGATTCTATTATTCTTTTTGTACTTAAGAATAAATATATAAAATATAAATGTTATTTCACTGCCAAATGATATAAGCCGTGTTTCCACCGATATTACCTGGAACAATTTGGTACCTAATAATTGGTCTCAGCTATAATTAAACAAAATACACTGAAAACAAAAATTGTGGTAAAATATTTTCATAAAATGCTACTGACAAAACAAATGATGAGTTGATTAACCAGTCAGAACAGTAAAAGCAGACCCATAAGAGTCCGTTCAGGAATCAGACTACATACTTCGCATTGTATGTATTTAATTCATGTTTGAGGAACTAAGGACTTTGGGGTGGTACTCAGTGTTTAAACCACAGGGACCAGGGACTAAAAGTTCTGGGTAAAAAATTATCCCTCAGAAAGTCCCTGCTCGTGAGGTTCAGGAACTTTTGGAGGTGGGACTTGGGCACTGAACATGCTGATTGGTTGAGTTCATGCAGCATTTTAATTGGTTGACTCCACGCAGCATTTTATTTCAACCACCATTTGTAAAAGTCTGTTGCGGTGCATGCAGTAAGAGTTGTTTGCTATTCCAATCAACAATGGAGTTTAAAAAATACAGCCGATGGATCGACAATGAGGTTTTTTATTAAGCTTCTATGCGGAGGACGAAATCCAGTGGGAACTTTAAAGCCACGTGCAGTCTTACGTCATTTGCCTAATCTTCATGGAACTTTAGACTGCAAACTAACTTTAGACTGGAAACGCAGACAGCAACAGGTCTGGGGGAAAAAAGTTCCTGGGACAAATTGTTCCATGTAATTTCAGTGGAAACGGGGCTAAACATTCAACTTAATTTTTTTAAGGGACTCTCAAATACTGCAGAATTTTAACTTGCATTCAATTGTAATTTTCTACAGAGTGTTTTTTTTTTTCCTCTAACACATTCAGAACAAGCAATGAGGGGGGGAACAGGCCCTGTGGGTAAAAAAGGAATAACAGTCCACACACGTCATACTTCATTACGAAACTGTCTCGTGCACACTAGATTTAATTTACTGGCCAATTTGGTTTCGATGAGTGCCCAACTGAAGAAACAGACTGCCATGACGAGTGCATTCAATTTCCCACTAGGCTTAACCATCACCTAGGGGAGTTTTATAGTGAAAACTTTAGAAATAGCACTTCTACAAAAGAATGGTTGTGATGTCTCTGCAGGGGCAACCAAAATAACCCTGGAGGGTGTAAGCAATTTTTCTGAACCTTGGACTAAACAAGCACAAGGCCGTCTTACTGATATTAATGAAAAACTTCAGTCCTTGGCTGAGTCGCCTCTTTTCCACTGGTCAGAGTCCCTGCATTAAACTTCCTCTTTTCCCTTCGCCTGGAGAGTTAATCCATCCCTGACTGAGTCAGCAGGTCTACCATCTCCATTCACTGCCAGCTATATCTTCTCTTCACTCTTGCAATGATTCACATGTTCTCACAAACACACAGATGGGCAGATACAGACGCACTCACTCATGACAGGCTAATATATTGCCTCACCGTCACACGTCCATTTGAACATACGCATGCAATCACACACTTGTCTTGACTTTTCTTTTCTTAGTCTCTTTCTTAGTGTGGGGAGATCCAGGACATTGCACAGCTTGATTAAAGCTTTGGGGAAGAAGACGACAATGTAATTACATGGATTGATTACACAGGGGGAATTGGAACACAATGGGCGTACATCACAGACAGTGTGTATGTGTGTGAGTTCGTATATGCGTGAGAGAGAGAAACTTGCAATTACACTGCTAAATGTTGCAAGCACCCCATGCGAGAAAGGGAACGCAACTGAGCAAGGAGTGGTAAGCCAACTAATGCAATAGTTCAAGGAAGAGCTCAGATAATACACACTGCTCATACTGAGTACAACAGGAAGCAGAGATACAAAATAAAAAAGTTGAACATTCTTCAATTGGAGGCGACCGGTAAATAATGCAAAAAAAAAATGTAAAAAAGAGCGCTCAGGGCTTGAGTGTGAAAAAGACTCTCAGCGCCTCGTTATGCTCCTGCCGTTTAAAAAAAACGTGGTGCTCCCATTGAAAACAATTGGGAAAGTAAGCTAGCCACTTGAAAAAAAAAAAATGCTTTGGTGGACACACGGCCTAAGTGAACTGCAAACTAAGACCAAAAGAAATTTAGAACAATGTCAATACTATAGTCAATACTACCCTGACCCTCAGGGATTCAATGGCATTAGCAAAGCAAATAACACTTGACAACACAACATTATCATAAATTACCAAAAAAATCAACCATCAAGTGTGGACACAACAGTATAAACAGAAACAAAACATGAAAATCACTCCCAACTGAAGTGCACTGGACCACAAGGGGTTTCTAATTGAACTGGGTTTCCAAGGGGAAAACAAACAGAAACTGAGATAAACAAATGCCTGTTTAACTTCTTTGCATAAGGGATGATTTGATTTGATTTCTTATACTAGAATAATGTATTGCTAAAGTATTCGTAATTCACACAAACTTACAATTGTTTACATACATTGATGTGGGGGTTTTTTTCTGTCCAATCAAGTATTGTATGAACACAGGGACTTAAACAGAACATTAAACATTAAATCAGAATCCAAATAAGAAGCAGATTTGATTTTCTCTTGGGAAACCAACCGATTCTGCATGGAAACACAGAGTTTGGTTGCACTGCCCCTAGTGGTTTCAGACATTATTTATGACTAAAAACAACCAAAGCATGGGAATGAAATGTTAGATAAACACGTCTTTCTGGGTTTTACTGTCAGAGGGAAAAATACTTTTAGCCATCTAGAGAACAGAAATTCAAGCAAGATGGGAGAGGGGTGAAAACTAATGTCATGTAATGACACAAATTCACCCTTTGTGAACATCAATTACATCAATTTGCTTCAAGACTCTACAAATACAAAGAGGTAGACAGTGGTGGAGACAGACAGGAGGACTTCAATTGAGTACAGCATTTATATCCATTTACATTTTGGATACAGGATTTATTACCAAAGTGGCTAAAAAAACTACATTTTTATTTTCCTAAACATGCTCAAAACATTTCAGATATTATTCATAACAAGCATATGTCCTAATCTAAAGATTTAGGTTGAGCCGATTCTCCTTTGATTACTGACCAAGATCATTAATATTCTTTGATGGCAAAGTGCTTGCCAGATACATTGTTGTTGTTGTTGTTGAAACAATAAGCACTTTCTAATTACTTGTTCGACTGACTAAGAGAACTATGCAAATTGTGTTCTATTCATAAATCATTTATGATGACATTATTGTGTAGGTAGTGAAAAATTGTGGCAGTACAAGTCATTTAAAAAGAAAAAATCAGGCATAGGCACACATACACATACACACACTTGTCCTGTCTTGGCTCATTGGCTAGCGGAGGTGGTGGGGGTCAATCAGACATCATGTACTGTATATGGACAGTCCTAAATAGAGTCTCTGACCCCTGTGGGTGTCCAGGTGACTTCATTACTCCAAGCCTTTTTGTTGTTGTCTCCTTTCAACATTGAGGCCAGGGACCCAAATTATCCAGAACATTCAGAGCCAGTGGTCCAGAACCCAGATGAGATCAGCCTCAATGAGAAGTGTTAATGAGAAATATGTGTAGTCACTTTCTCCTAGTTCTCAAAGTGGACTTCCATGTCATTGAGGTACACGGTAGCATATTGTCAAGGAGGTTTGAGGAAGGTTAAATCTCACATTTTTGCTTCTTGCTGTTGGGTTTCAAGAATATGCTTCTATACTAGGGGCATGACTCCATCCCTCATGGCCTTTTAGTGAGGAGTCCCAGAGGCTGCCACCAAAACATCAACTCAAAAAGGGGTAAAGCCGCTCGAAGCCTGAGGCACCTCTGACATCGAACAGAATGTTCTGGATTGTGAGGTCCCAATCACATCCATCATCTAACACCACCAGATTCAACATTCTCTTGAGGTATTGGCTATACCGTAGTGTCTCAAAGTATCTCTTTGGGGATGTCAACCAGACTGCACACCATGAATAGCTCTTTGGTGACATTTTTAGAACTGCCCCTTTGCAGAGCAGTATGGCTTCTGGACATCAAATGGCATAATCATTCAGAACTTAAGATATATTTATGGCCTCAAAGTACTATATCCATCCCAATGTGCTCAAAGGGCACTTCAATTACTGGCAGTGCCACTATGGGCTGGGGGGAGGGGGTGTACACAGTCTGAAGGACTGAGTACTGGCATCTCTCACACCACTGACAGAACTGTTTAACCTCTCCAGATCTGGCCTATATTCACACTCTGATTTTTTTTTGTATGCTCTGATTCTCATCTTCCACAAGTTGGGTCAATGCTGTATCCTTCCAAAAAGAAGGACAAAAAGGCAGGCTGGCTGGTGACAATCACAGTACTCTGGAGTACCTCCTGCTTTAGTGCACTCTGGTATGTTCTCTAGTGAAGTGTTTTCCAATCAGTGGTCTTGGAGTAACCCAAACACTACAGATTTTGGATGTCTCCTTTACCTGACTCACTTAGGCCTGGGACACACTAGACAATTTCCAGATCTTAACCGCTTTTAAAACTCTTCGAGACCACAGACATAAGGGCAGTTTCAACTGTTTTTTAGCATTATAATCCTCTGAATGCACACACTAGAAGATTTGTCCGGACTGCGAGGCCACACACCTGTGGACTATAGTAAAATTTTCAAAGTGAGACGAGATCTCACAGAGACTAAACATGACTTGAGAAGAAAAACAAATGGAGGACGATTGACATTGTCAGCTGGTTCTCCTGGCATGAGTTTTTGCTTTACGGGAAGAAATAAAAAGGAGAGAAAACAAAAGAATGTACTGTAGGTGATCTTCTTTCTCAATACTCTACTTTCGTGGCATGCAACATCTGGTTGGTGAAGCTTGTTCGCTATCATTGGCTATCACGGATATCATGTCAGAGGCAGTCTGATCAAGAGTCGTAAATATCAAACCAGTTTGACTTACGATTTGGGATTGTGGAGGCTCCGATACAATCGGGAGCAATAAAATAAGCATAATGGCACCACACAATTGAGGATTTTTTGGACAAAAAGTCAGTTGCGAGAAGCCTAGAACCGGGCCACACACCCCCAGGTCGTTGGGGGTTCAAATCAGGCCCAAAATCTGGCTTAAAATGTGTGGCCAGACTTATCCGAGCAGTTATTGGAGTATATTCTAGATATCTGATGAGTTGAAACGTGTATTTGATTAAGGAGACATACAAAATGGGCAATGTTTGGGATATTCCAGGACTAAGGTTGGGAACCAGTGTTTAGTTTAATGGCTCTCAGTTCTGGCCTTTGAGGTACACTGTCCTGCAGAGTTTATCTTAAATCTTAATCAAACACACCCAATCATGCTAATCAATGCCTTCAGGAGTACTAGAAAGTTACAAGCAGGGGAGCATGATTAGGCTTGGAGCTCAACTTTGCAGGTCATTGGACTTCGAGGGCCAGAGTTTAGAACCCCTGCTCTAGTGTGAACTTGCAGAGGGGAATGTTCTTAAACTTCTGCACAATACTTCATCAACGACTGGGAAGTACTGTAAGTTCTTCATTGATTAAAGTAAGACTCAGTAAGTGTGTGCCTGTGGAGACCAAGTGATCAATGTTACAAAGTAATCTAGCACCCTTGCACACTGTTAGCTGTATCCTTTCTAGAATTAGTTTGTATAAAAAATTATATCTGTTAGAAAGGTCAGAAACTACTTCCCAGGAGGAAATTGCTGGCTATTTCATCAGTATCTTTATGAAAATGAGACCTCTTGGGTTTAGTGAAGCGGGTCTTCATATATATACTGAATTGGCCAATAGGTAAATTGAAAAATAAACTAAAGAAAACACTGGGCAATGATGTGTGTATGTGCAAACTTTGATGTATTGGTCCAGGGGTGTATATTTCTGCTTCTGAAAGGCCAACTTTCCTGCAGAGTTTATCTTCAACTTGCTACCTGCCCCACTCTTTTAGTAGTCCTTGTAAGTTCAGGGTAATTAGGGTTGCTTTGCAGGTAGGTGGCCCTCAAGAAGCAGGACTGGATACCCCTGTATTAGTCAAATGCAGATAAATGTTCTGTTTTCCTCTTCAAAGAAGTAATTTCACAGTGAACACGGTTCTCTTTATTGTGCCTGTGTTGTAGTGGCTTTGTGTCACATTAACATTGATTGAAAATCTTCTAGAACTCAATAATGTATATAACTATACAAGAGTATTTGGAAGCAAATATCCAACTGCTAATTATTCAGTGGCTGTAAAGCTGAGATGAGTATATGCTTCAAAGCAGGCCAAAAATGACTGAACAGACAGAAACAGCCTGGTAATGTTGAAAGACATTCAAATTTACAACATATTGGATCTTGGTGAGGCAGCAAAAAACAGCTGCTCTAAACTCTGCGTTTGAGCGAGTTGCTTGACTGGATCTATAAATCCACAACGAACATGAAAATGGGTCAGTGCAACGACTTTGAGTTATCACCTCGGTTTCTCTATCAATCTCTACGGTAAAATCTGAGACAGACGCGCTCCGCCACACCATCTCCTCGTTTGTGCAGCCCATCTGTGCAAATAGTCTTTATCATTGTTAATAATCCCATATCTGGCTACCCCCTAGAGACTGTCCGGCTTATCGGCAGTCAGACAGACCTGCCAGCCCCTCAAGTACAGCTGTGTGCTCCTGTTGTCCCTGCTTGCTGACATTATCAGCCACAGCGAGTGATGAGAGCAGTTCTCCTTCCACTATCACACGCACATCTTTCACCTCATGGCTTCTAAATGACTGCAACAGCATCACACACTCAAATAAGCTCACACCGTGGGATGTGCGCAAAGCTGAATACACAACTAAGAAAGTTAAAGGTGTGAACACACACACACATATATCCGAATTCAGATACTTTTGCCAATGCTACAGGTACAGCTAAACAGTTAAATGCTTTGTCGCACGCCCCCAACACACACAACTTTCCAGACACAAAAATGCACTTCCAGAATTCCCTTTCTTGATTGTCCTCTCTGCGTTATCCAGCCTGTTAACCTTCCACCCTCATAAACCCTGGAAGTCTTGAAACTCACCTTTTCAAAGCTTGTCACCAGGCGCACCTGCTCTAGGCTATATGAGAGACTCCCTCTCTCTATTAAACAGACTTTTGCACACATTCCGGCTGTCTGAAGAATTCCTGTGAGACAATGGAAAGGTCAGGGTTGTAAGTTAATAAAATATACATTTCCCCTCACAGTGTTGTGCATCCTGGCTTCCTACTCCCCACAGTAATTGCATTTCTGGTAGCAGTCAGCAATCCTCTCCCTGTCTCGCAGCTCCTGGAGGAATGTTGAGAGGAAACGATGGCTAACAAAATGGCCCTCCGCATCCCGCCTGTTATCTAGCTGGCAAAAAGCCTGTTTTTTGCTGTTGTGGGGGCTTTGAAGCAGGTGGCGTATTGTGGTGTGTTGTGCTGTGCGGGACATGGTGTGGACAGATCTGCCACACACATTCTGTGATAGTCTACAGCTCCTGCTGAGAATGTGTTATCATGCCAGCCCATCACTGCTGTTTCCTCTCACCTAAAAAGCCATGTGAGTTGGGTCTGAGCATGGAATAGAGGCAAAAAAGAGGGAAAGGGAAATCTCTGACAGTTCTTTGGCATTTCATTTACTTTCAGAATGTCTTCAAGATCTTGAAAGCAACAGTGTCTCATAGAGGATGTGTTTATGTCTTTCTTAAAGGATTAGTTTACTTTAAATGAAAATTAGCCCAAGATTTACTCACCCTCAAGCCATCCTATGTGTATATGACTCTCTTCTTTCTGATGAACACAATCAGAGTTATATTAATAAATATCCTGACGCGTTCAAGCTTTATAATGGCAGTGAACATGGGCAACTAGTTTGAAGCTCAAGAAAGTGCATCCATCCATCATAAACATATTTCGTATTCAACTTACGTAAAAAAGCGTAACTGACCTTGCGTTTTTTTGTAAGTTGAATACGGAAGGCGTAGGACATAGCGTAAGCGTTTTGAAACGCAGGAGGCATTACACTTACTTCATAAGTTAAATATGGAAGGCGGTCCTGCGGAAGCTAGATATTTTACTTTATAATTTGTTAAATATGGATATTTTTCATACACAAATGCATCGCTTTGCTTCAGAAGGCCTTTATTAACCGTGTGGAGTATGTTTATAATGGATGAATGAACTTTCTTGAGCTTCAAACTCAGTGCCCCCATTCACTGCCATTATTATTAATAATTAATATAACTCAGATTGTGTTCATCAGAAAGAAATGAAGTAATATAGACCTAGGATGGCTTAAGGGTGAGTAAATCTTAGGGTAATTTTTATTTTAAAGTGAACTAGTCTTTTAATGTCGTAATGCTTTTTCCAGTTTCATTTAGACCAAATTAGCCTAATTTTTATTGCATCTTGCACTAATTATGTTGCATCAAAGTGGAAATTGTTAATTTACAGAAACTGTTAAACATAGTATGACTGAAAAAAATGACATAGTTCGTAAATACTACAAAGGGGAAAAAATTAATTATTCACATTTTCACATTTATTTGTATAGCGCTTTTCACGATACATATCGTTTCAAAGCAGCTTTACAGAAAATGCATGTCAACATTACAACTTAGAGAAAGTTAGCTAATAATGTAATAATTTAGGCAATTTAATTTACAATCACTGTTAGCAGTTTAATTGAAGGCAGAAGCAATGAGCTCCTGGAAATAATCAATTACATATTAACAATAATTAGGATATATAGAAATTTGGTAATGTGAATGTTTATCCAGATATCGCGTCATCTGAAGTCCTCGCAGGAGTTGCCAATGTCTCTTCAAAGGTGTTGGTCATCTGAGGTCTTCTTAAGAGGCTGGATCCAAACTGAAGCTGATGTACTCTCTAGTACTCTAAAACAGAAAAGCAAATGGAAAATAATTAGCGTAGCTGCTGTTCATAACATTAAGCAAAGATAGTCATGTGCAATTTATCTGATATGAGATGCATTATGCGAATGCTTGGCTAAAGAGATGCGTCTTTAATCTAGATGTAAACTGGCACAATCATATATTTGAGGGAATAAATATTTCTCACATTGACACATGAGCCCACACCAAGGCATTTGTCCAACATTGCAAAACCAGATAGGTGGAACTTCAGTTAGACTCAAGTGTTTGTTTTTAAAAAGACAGATTTAGACCGAATGACATTAAAGTTGTGAATTTGTTACTATTGAAAATAAATAAATAAATAATAAATAAAAAATTATAAAAACTGACTGACTAAAAATTAAAATAAGAACCAGATTTGTTTAACATAATATGAGTGAAAAAATGTATTAAGGAAAATTCATGATTTAAAGCAAATGGTGCTGTTTAAAATGGTGACCTACTGATGACAACATTTACAGATTATGCATGGCTGACAGTGGCTGTCCCAGAGATTTAAAATGCACTAAATAGGTCTTATCTAATGTTTTGCTAAATTAGCTGCTTGAGGGACAAAAATCTGTAGCTTCAAATGTGAAGCAGGATCTTGACCTGTCATTCAAATCAATTCTAGGCCAAAATAAGAACATGTCTCAAACTCAAAAATGGCGGTATTCCAATTTATCTGCTCTGCCCACTTGTATTCTGCATCCCACAGTGCACAACATGGTAACATGAATACTTTCCTTTGTGAGGCAATGTGTGTTACTAATACAGGTGATTAAATTTGAAAGAGATAAAATAAGGTGATACCCAATTTCTACATTTTTTTCAATTGCAAGAGAACTGTTCTTCCTTTCTAAAACGACCCAGCAGATATCTAATAATGAAGCTCACATTATGCCATTGCCATAGCCAGCATGTATAACACTTTATTTTTTTTTCATTTCAAAGCAGGAAGTACATTCTGGAAAATCAGACTATAGAGGTAATTAACATTAATAGGCATGTAAAAGAATGGCAGGGATACAGTAATGCTAAATGTTTAACAACCTTTAATAGCTTTCAAATTGCCTCTAATGTTTGATGAATACAGACAATTAATTTTTCTACTAGTGCAGGCTTAATAAAAGTCAAGAGCTTTTTGTGTTTCCTTGCCTTTGTAAGGTGTATAACTACAACTGAGTCACTTGTTCTAACCTTTATTAACACAAGTATCTATTATAAACAATTATCATTCATTAAACACTTTGTCTTTCTGAATCCTGTGTTTTTTGACACCCACATGATCTAAGAAAACAGTGTCAAAGTGTCACAATTTCTCAAACAGAAAGAAAGAATGGACATATTTCTCCATATAGCTTTTATCTTCAGTGAATCACATAAGGGGAAGTTTAGCTCAGTGCCCCTCACTATTTTTATTGAAGAACAAGCAGAATCATAATCTAATCAATCTAATGCTACTTGTATGTAGCATGATGCAATGAATGCAAACGTGAATAAGTTATGGCTACAAGGGCAAGATTTTCAATGAAAAATGACTTGTATATCAGTCTGTTCCTTACAATTAGCTATGGCTTTAGAAGTGCTAGCCCTAACACACTGCAGTGCTGCAATACTCTCCTGTCTGTTCTTTTCATGAAAAGCCTGACTAGACTGCAAATTATCCATAAGTGCTGACTTAGAACAGCAGCACAGCATACATTACATCGGTTTTATACATTAAATCGCTTATTTGGCTTCCCATCAATTTTAGACTTGATCTGAAATGTTTATGGTGTGCCCTCAATGTGCTTACACATAAATGCATATCCAATATGCTTATGAGACACATTCCCTGTACTAGTCTTCACTGGCTTGTTACTTTTCAAGGATATGAATGTAGATTTAATAGGGATGAACAGACCTCCGGCTATCTCAGCCTGTCGATATCTGTAAACGACCCCTCAGCATTGCATTAAATGTCTTCCGTTACTTATCCATTTTAGAAACTTTTCAACTTAATACTTGTTTACTAATGTATTTTGCATGTGCACTACTTATTTGATCTCTACTACAATACTTGTCCATTTATTCGTACATGATTCTCCATTTTTATCCATCCATCCACGCATCCAACCAATTTTACAGCACTTGGGGGTTTTTTTTCTTTTTTTTTTTCTTTCTATTTGCAATGATTGATGTGTGAAGCACTTTGTATTGCAACATTTGCACTGAAGGAGCTGTTTAAACAAGTTTGAACTGAGGTATAATCCGTTGGGAAATGAGGCCAGTAGTTTGATTGTTCGGACCGACGTCGATTGTTAACAAGGTAAAAGAACATGTGTAAGAGACCATGTGCCTGAAAACAGCCAACAATTAAAGGGTTTGTTTTGAGCACTTGGCTTGTCATCTTATATTAGAGTTGCTTGCCAAGTTCTTTGGTTGGTTTAATTTTTATTTGGCTGAGAGGCAGAAACCAAGATCATTTGTGTCAGTTCAAGTCGACAGAAGTTCATTTGAACTTCCAAAGGCACAATAGATTTTCAGACTTTTAACTGGGCAGATAAAGTCAGAATCTGAATGGTATTTGTTGCCAATATTCACATGCTCCAATTTGACTGGCTTCCAAGATCTAGATTTGCATTTTCTGAAGGAAATGCACTTATTTGCTTGGGCATGCTTAGAGTTTTAGGCTTTGATTTAGCAAAAATGAAATAAGAGTTTGATAACAGATTGAATGGATAACACTTGTTACGCACACACAAGACATAACTTCAGTGTAAAGAAGCTTTAGATTAGTTAAATTAATGCAAGAACCAAGAATTCAGTATGCAAATAAGTGCAAGAAAGAGGACACTTGGCAACAGAGTCACAACATTTCAGCAGCCGCGGTTCGGAAAGTATTTTTCATATTCATTTTCTCAATAGGAATTTGAGAATTCAAAGCCATGAACCAAACAAACCAGCTCTGAGATTAATCGTAACATCACAGATGCTGAAAAAAGGTATGAAAAATCAATAAAAACGATAAAGGTGCAAGACTGTATACTTGAACATCTTTTATGAAGGGAACTATAATCCTATTATTCATGGAAAAAAGACAGTGCACTGTCTACTGATTTATAAGTGTACATCAATAATATATTTTTAATTTATTGCAATGTAATACACATTTATACAAATATTTCAGAAGCAATATGGGAATGCTGGAAGCCATTCAATTAGGCACTACATGGAAGTGGACAATGGCTGCTGACCTATTTCATCATGATTCATTTGCCATAATTGAATTGGCGAATCGTTCTCTACCAGATTAATGGTAGTTCTTCACCTGGAATATGGCTATTAAAGGTGCAGTAAGCGATTTCTGAGAAACGCTGTTGAAAGTGGATAGGACCGAGCTCCACAACACACTTGTAGCCAATCAGCATTAGGGGGCGTGTCCACTCATGTTGGGCGAGGAGAGAGAGTGGGCAAGAGGGGGATTTGAAGAAAGACTGTAGAACGAGAAATGGCTGAGAGACATTACAAAAGAGAAAAAGGTCACTGGAAAAAGAAGGGTTATGATCAGGCAAGAAAGGAACCGCGTTAATATTAGAAAAACCTTTCTAGCACTAGAGAGACCTAGGCGGGATGGCATGAAAACAGACGCAGAGGTTGCATTGTTTCTGCTCCATATGTGAGTAACATTGGTTTTGAGTGTGTGCTGTTGGCGACTTACAACGAACTCTTGCTTGTATATACTCGTGTACTGTATGTTCATTTTTTGTTCTTCCTTTTCATTTGTTTTTTTTTCATTTTTCGCGAAGCTTTATTTTGCTTCACTTCTGCTATGATGAAGAGACGTCCATTCCTGCATTATGTGTTTGTAGTGCTGTAGTACTCGACTTGGACTCGAGACGTTTTTCTGTTGCCTCGGACTCGTCTCGGACTCGTTCGGTATTTGCACTCGGACTTGTCTCGGACTTGGTCATTGGTCTCGCCAACAGTTCTAGTTGGTCTCGACTGAGTCCAGCAGGTCAGTCTCACTTCTTACCGATTCCGAGCCGATTTTTTTTTTTTTTTTTGTTACCAGCGGCACAGGCAATAACGTCAGCTGCGCGTTCTCGCTCTCTTCTCTCACGGTGAAGTGACACACTCACGTGGGCGCCTCCTCTCTCTCGTCTCAAGCCTTGTTTACACTGCACGCGTCTGCGGTGCGTTATGGCTCCGGAAAGGTTCTGTTCCGTCCTCTGAGCGCTGTCAACTCACAGCAGAAGCATTTCAGAAGCGATGCGGCTGGATTCGCGAGACCATTAAATTTTCCTGTCTGACGTTGTTTTCGTTGATTTTTCATGTTTTTAATGGCTAAATTGTTAGATTTTGTGCAGTTTTCATCATCGATATGGCTCTGGAGCGAATAAGCCACGCTCAGTCTCAAACAGAGACAGAAGTCAAACAGAGTCACAATTACCAAAATGAGTGGCTTACTGCGCTTAAAAGATCAAATACATACTAAATTATGTCAAAATGCTCGTCTTGGCAATTATTCAGATAAACACAGTCAGTTTTGGATCGTTAATTAGCTCAGAAAGAGAACGCATGTTGTGTAACAGTATTGGGTCCGTTCATAAACTCTTAAAGGGACAGCAGTCCAATATTCCTGTTGCTGTCTGTCATGTTATTTAAAGAACAAAAGACAAAGAAAACCACTTTCTGCTCTTGACTGAATACGTTTTTAACTTTAATGGTAAGAATAAATCTGTATTTAATATTTACAATAAAAAATACAGAAATTAAGGTAACCAACGTGGATGTGCTATTTTACATTTGATTACTTTAATTTCTGTAGTATTTCTTATCTAAATAAAAACCTACTTAACCTGAAAAACTTAGTTTCATAGCTCTATTATTCTATTGCATTTATTTGCTGTTTGGAATTTTTTTTATTTGTTCTTATTTTATTACTGAGTTTTTTTCACTTGCTTTGCTACTGAATGAATGAATGAATAACTCGATGACTCGCTCATTAAGACAGTGACTTACCGCCACCTTCTGGCGGTTTTAGTTCAATATTTAAAAGTATCACACGTTTTAACATCATTGCTTATTTCTCTTTTAGACATTTTTAATTTAAAACATTTATTTATTTTATAAAGGTATGTATAGAGGTAAAAAAAAAAAAAAGCACTTTAATGCACAATCAGTTTAAAGAGGAAAATATTGTCCCTTAATGGAAAAGGTGTGACTGCAGCAGTCTAAGTGGAAAAGAGGGGGTATGCAGAAGAATGTTAAATGCCTCAGGGTGTACGCGACTGTAAAATGTTTGGGAACCGCAGTTGTAGAGAATTTAAAAACAAGTAATAATGCAAAAAATAATAATACAAAATTATTATTTTAGAATCTAAGATATGCTGTCTCTCGCATCACATAAATTATCAATAGTTACGTACGTCGTCTTGAAGAGGATTCTTTTTTTTCTGTCTCTGTCTTGACTGTCTTATTTGGACTCGGACTTGACTTGGACTCGAACCTCTTTGGACTCAGTCTTGACTTGGACTCGAACCTTTTGGACTTGGAGCCCTGTGTGTTCGTGCATTTTTGGGGCAGAGCAATGAAGGGAGGGGTGTGTTTGTTTGGGTTGATTTCAAACATCAACAGTGTTCAACAATGATTCTCAGAAATTGCTTACTGCACCTTTAAGTAGTAGTACTAATATACAAAGTAGTGTTAAAGTGGTTTTACGTGCCTGCTTGTCAGAGAAGAGAAGATTAGTTGTTCTGTGATTGCTAACTGTCTAAATTTCAGCATTGCTTTTTGACAACATAAGACTTTATCTGCTTCATCTGTTCTGAGCAGGAAAAAAATCAAATGCTTCAAAAAAAATCAAATAAAAATATATCGGAAGGAGGATTTCCATTTGGCTTACGTATCATTTGACAATGTGTCACTTTGTACGTGACGGGACAATTTGAGGACACATTGAGAGTTGCAGTACACACAGAAAACCCCATCCTCCTGCCAGCCATTTACACAATACCATCTGGGCTGAAAGAGAAAGGGACAGCAGGACAGACCACCGTGCTTGCTTGTTAGCTGAAGGTAAGAGGAAGGGTCAATAAGTGGTGTGCTATAAAACTCTCTCTTTGAGAGGAAAGAACCAAATTAGTTTCTTTTAACTACTTTTTAATTTCTTTGGTTTCTTTCCTTTTGCAGTGTGTCTCTAGTGCAGGGGTTTCATAGTGCACAGTGGTAGCTGGCCTTTTCACTAGGTTCTTGAATAACTTCCTTTAACCAAATTCTTTTTTCTTTCATTCTTTTTAAATTGTTGGTCTTTTCTTCTTTCCTTTCAATGTCCCACTTCCTTTACCTGTTCATACTTTACTCTGTACTCTGAAATCCCCATCTCTCCTCTGCCTTTTTTCCCCTCAGTGTCGCTTATCAGTCGTCAGGCAGTAAGTAAAAAAGTCTTGTTCATTAAAACCCAGGCATCAGCGGCAGGTCTAAGCAGCAAACTCTGACTATAAGTGATTAAATGCCACCCTCTGAGGAGCAGTACAAAACAAGTGCCTCTCTGAAAGGATAGCATAAAAAGTGAATACATATAAAAGGGGCAAGAAATTAAGAGAGAGAGAAAGAAGTGGGTTTATGTGCTTATAATGACTCTGGCCTTGGTTGTACATAGATGCATGTGTCTGTGCAGAAAAATGAATATAAATATCTTTACTAGGGATGTGCACGACAATGAGCTACTTCCCAGGTTGGTGACATCACTAACCCTAAAATTTACATAAACTGCATTACAGTATGTTGCACAAATGCAATGTCATAAAAGCAAGATGACAAAATGACAAGTTATAACCGTAATTAAACTAACCTGTTCTATCTTCATGCAGCATATATTCTCTGGCTCTGTAAGCATTTTACAACAGTTCCCACGCGAGCGATTTATAGATTATAATGACAGAATATGTTAATCAATGACTTAAAGATAGTTAACTCCACATCAGCTACATAAATTCATCAACTAACCGTTCCTGTTGCATTCAAAATGTTGTCACTTCTTCTTGAGTCTCTTCATCATTGTCCGACTCTGTTTTGAACATAAAAGGCTGAACGGTTTCTGACATTTTCGGTGAGTCTGCATGAGGTAATGTGAGGCGCTAAGGAGTATGAGGTCTCTGCGGAACAAAAGTGGGCATTTCTGTATTTGTGGGTGTTTTCAAACTGGTGGGTACGGTGGCCCAGTAGTGCACAACACAACGAAATTAAAAAAGCAAACACATAAGTTCACCACACAACGAAATCGAGCCACAACGCAAAGGAATCAAGCCACAACACAACGGAAATGCTCCCAACCACTAGGGGGCTCTCAGAGCTCGGTAAAGTTAGTATTCCTTGCCAATGTTCTATAAAGTCGGCAGTAATATCAGTACCACAATTAGTTTTAACAGTATGTAACCACCGTATATCGACATGAAATATTAATTCAAAATCACCTACGTGCAAAATAGCTTCATATTTATATCTGTGAATGATTTACCACGGCGAATGATGAAGGGAACGTCTGACAATTCCACCAAAGTCCACCAAAACGTATAATTTGTATTCATTAAAATTACTTATAACATTTAAAAACAGACATATTCAAATTCCAAAGCTTGTCAGTCTTACCAACAGGAAATAACAAGCTTTGGAATTTGAACAAAGTTTTAACCACTTGGTGGAATTGGCAGACTATACGTTCCCTTCATCATGCGCGGTATCGCATCAAATCAAGTATAAATATGAAGCTATTGTGCACGTAGTTGATTTTTAATTAATATTTCATGTCGATATACAATGTTTACATACTTAAAACTAATCATGGTATTGATATCTTTGTAAGACTGTCGACGTTGTGTTGTTTATAGATTTCGTTGTGTTGTGGCTTTATTTCGTTGTGTTGTGGCTTGTTTCCCTTGATTTCGTTGTGTTGTGGCAATTTCGTTGTGTTGTGGAATACTAATTTCGTTGTGTTGTGGCAATACCATTGTGTTGAGCTCTGATTTCGTTGTGTTGTGGCTTGATTTCGTTGTGTTGTGGCTTGCCCCCCAAATTTCGTTGTGTTGTGGCTTGTTTCCATTGTGTTGGCTTGATTTCGTTGTGTTGTGGCTTGATTTCGTTGTGTTGTGGCTTGATTTCGTTGTGTTGTGCTTGCGTTGTGTTGTTTATTCTTGATTTCGTTGTGTTGTGGCTTGATTTCGTTGTGTTGTGGCTTTATTTCGTTGTGTTGTGGCTTGTTTGCATTGTGTTGTGGCTTGATTTCGTTGTGTTGTGGCATTGTGTTGTTTATTTCGTTGTGTTGTGCTTGTTTCCGTTGTGTTGTGGCTTGATTTCGTTGTGTTGTGGCTTGATTTCGTTGTGTTGTGGCTTGATTTCGTTGTGTTGTGGCTTTGATTTCGTTGTGTTGTGGCTTGTTTCCATTGTGTTGTAGCTTGATTTCGTTGTGTTGTGGCTTGATTTCGTTGTGTTGTGGCTTGATTTTGTTGTGTTGTGGCTTGTTTCCGTTGTGTTGTGGCTTGATTTCGTTGTGTTGTGGCTTGTTTCCATTGTGTTGTAGCTTGATTTCGTTGTGTTGTGGCTTGATTTCGTTGTGTTGTGGCTTGATTTCGTTGTGTTGTGGCTTGTTTCCGTTGTGTTGTGGATTGATTTCGTTGTGTTGTGGCTTTATGTCGTTGTGTTGTGGCTTGTTTCCGTTGTGTTGTGAACTTATGTTTGCTTTTTTAATTTCGTTGTGTTGTGCACTACTGGGCCACCGTAGGTGGGTGTTTATATATCATGCAATAAAAATTATCCACTTCACCCGAACCCACCCCTAAACCCCACCCACACTCTGACGTGGGCAAATCAGGTAACGCTCTATTTATGGCCTTGCCCATCAATCATTAATGTCTTGCAGAGGCCTGTACTTGGCGCTAAGTGCTAACATGAGCTCCTGAAACCCCGCCCCCTTTTGAGAGCAGCAGCTCATTTGCATTTAAAGGGACACACAAAAATGGAGTGTTTTTGCTCACCCTCAAAAAGTGACAAGTTTAACATGCTATAAAAAAATCATCTGTAGGGTATTTTGAGCTGAAACTTCACATGCACACTCTGGGGACATCAGAGACTTATTTTACATCTTGTAAAAGTGGCATACCACCCCTTTAACATTTAAATGAAAATTTTGAAAACCCCATAAAAGTCAAAAACCAGTCTGTCTATGCAATCCATAGCCTAGTCTACTTAATCTATAAATCCCTCACATTCCATATGAAAGCTGCTGAAAAAATATTTGTCGTGCTTGCATTGCACCCCTTAAGAGATACTGTAGTGTTGCAATAACGAGCAACAGTCGTAAACGTGAAATATAAAGTTGCATGACATGAGATAGATATAAAGTTGCATATTATGAAATATAACTTGCAATTATAGTAAAATCACAATTACCTTTTTCCCACTCTGAGGCACAAACTGCTTCTAGAATTTTTACCAGAAAACAGAACTAATTAAGAAAATGAATTTTATAGAGTTCACACAACACTGCCTCACTTAGAAAGTTCATTGCATTGCATAACAAGGAAAGTCTCCACCATGAGAGTGTGTACGTGTGTTCTCGTGAAACCTGAGTCCGGTTATGAAGCTGTGCAAAGTGAAGGATGACTGCACTGCAAGGTTGTAATTTAACTGTCACAATAAATATGGCTATTTGTGGCACTACCTATCAGAGCGCGTGGCCTCAGCACTTAATACAGACACAAGAGAAGACAGGATGTCGTGTGTTAGTCGATCTGGAAAGCGTGAATGGAAGAAGATGATAGCTTAGTTTGGAATTAATGTCATGGCACTTAAATTGACACAGCTGTTCGGCACCATGCGAGTTGGGCAACGATTTGGAAATTTGGTTGAAGAAATTCAAAACGGTTTGGAAGGAGGACACTGTGATGTCTGGAGTGGATAAAAAAAGACTGGAATTTAGAAAACTGAGATTTTTACTGTATGTTCTCAAGCACCCAATGGTCCTAGAAATAAAACTCAATTAGTTTTTTTTTTTTTTTTTGGTATTCAAATATGCATGTAACTTTCATCACCTTGAATCAATAATACGGTTTCATTAAGGTACAAAAATAAGAGTGCTTTTAGATACAATAGAAAATGGTTTCAAATATGTATCATGAAGAACAGCATGAACAATAACATTGAGGAATAATTGTACACTTGACAGAGTTGTACATTAAGTGCCCCACTCACAAACTGTTAATGGTGGCACGCTTAACAACATTTTTAGATCAATGTCATTTGTTGTTCCTGGAACAATGTTCCTATCAAATTATAATTGCCCCTGATATGGATATAGTCTTTAGCTTGATGTTCCAAATGAAAAATGATGTCTGCATATATTTAAAGAATGGTTTTAACCTTGTTAAGATATGAATAGAACAGAATATTACCAATAAATGTATCCTAAAAGTATAAAGTCTTCACATAGTGAACTGTTATTTCTCTGCAATGTACATCCTGTTATTCTTACTTATTCAAAATGGGTTCCTACTCGAGAGAGTATGCGATTTCGGACGCAGCCTAGATTTTGAGCAAAGCTAGGCACATTTGTTGGGTAAACACTATTGAATTGTCTTCTGTAAAGCAAAGCTTGAGGGTCAGGTAAAGTTTCAAGTATCTTATGCTCACAAAGGTTGCACTTGTTTGTTCATAAAATGAAAAGTTTTCCAAATTAATATATTTTAAAGTGTAATTTATTCCTGCACTCTCAGGGGGGAAAAAAGTGCAAAAAGCTGTCACTGGGGTGCTACACCTTTGTACCTTGGTTACCACTGGTTAAAGGGTTAGTTCACGCAAAAATTAAAATTTTGTCATCATTTACTCACCCCTCAAGTTGTTCCAAACCTGTATAAATTTCTTTGTTCTGCTGTACACAAAGGAAGGTATTTGGAAGAATAAACGGATCTCGCCCCCATTTCCTACTATGGTCGTCAAAGGGAGCGAGATCTGCTTGGTTACAAACATTCTTCCAAAAATCTTCCTTTGCAGAACAAACGAAATTCATACAGGTTTAGAACAACTTGAGGGGGAGTAAATGATGACAGAATTTTCATTTTTGGATGAACTATCCCTTTAAGAATTTAAACAATAAAAATGAAATTATATATATAATAAGACAATTTATGTTTTGCAGAGGGATGTAAAGAGATTAAAATAATCCACTAATTTTCCTACTTGATCATGCAAAGGTCAATGTCCAAGGTCTTTTTTTTTCCTCTAAAATCAGGTAGAGATCAGTGAGTTTAGGGAGTCACTGAACAAACTCCCTAGGCAATGTAAGAGCTTGTTCAAAAATGTCCCTGTATCAAACTCTTTTTTGTTTACTCAGATTTTTTTTAATGGTACTGATACCAGCTCCATGGCTTTGTGGACCTCTGGAGACCCAATCATAAATCAACCACAACCACCACGCCACCATAAAGTGCATCCTCACAGTCAGATGAAACAAGAAGCTAAATAGCTCTGGGCATTTTGTGCAGAGAAAACAAAAATTAGGCTACATGCTGCAAGAACAAAAGCCTGGCCCTCCACACGTCCTTGAAATCCAAAAATGCACAGAGTGCAAACAATATGTGCGAGTGGAATTCTGGGATTTAGAATCTGTCACACGGTAAATTGAATTTATACGGTAATATATCTCACTTAGTGTCTCATTTGGCTAAAAATGCATTCAGTAATCACTGTGATTTTCCTTTCTTGCTTCATAAAATCCATCAAACATCAAAGCAAACCATTAGCATCTCTCAGCTGCATTTGTCCTTGACGGGCTGTGTGAAGACTGCATGTTTTCAGCATCGGTGCTGTGAAATCAGCCATTCCATTACCAGCAAGTCATTTCATTTGTGCAGGCATGCAGTGGAGCGGAGTGCAACCCCTACAGAGATGCTGAATCGTGCGGCTAATGACTGCCGTTCTTAGGGACAGCGTGAGCAGAGCGAAACCGCTCTGACACGCTGCTCAACTGCAGCCACAGACAGGTGTCATGTGCTTTGCTCTCCCACTGCTCCTTAAACACAGAGTTTTCTTATGAATGAAAAGAAATAATGGTAATTGAAATTGTAACGGTTCTCTGAGAAAAAAAAATCTAACCTTACCATTCTCCACCCACGGTTTGGCACGCACTTGCACCATGGTTAATATCAAATCTGATGACGCATCTATAATATGGTTTGTTGAAAAAAGCAATGTGTGGTTCTGTATGATTCATGAATTCCACGTGGAACTTGCTGACATCACAGTTCCTCACGTGTTGATGTTGGTGCTGGAATATTCTGGCTTCCCAACACGCTACAACAGCGATGGTCAAAAAACGTGGACAAAGCAGTCACTCTTTGTAAAATTAGTTTGATGTGATGTAATCCGATTAGGCCAGTGCTGCATCATCACAAACGTTTATCATTTGCGTGTGTTTTTAAACCTTGCCAATTTAATCATTCATGTGCAAGAAGACGCGAAAGAGAACTTGCGCGTACTGTGTGCGCACGCATCAGAAGTGCGCACGCAGAAAGCTTGAACGGGCAAATTAACACAAAAATGATGTCAACATTCCCATCCAGTTATGTCTTAAGTGAACGTAAACAGTCAAAAAAGACGAATAAATCGCGCTATTCGCGCGTGAAATTCACTTCACAACAGAAGCGAATTTGCATCATGAGAGCGGCTCTCCTGCTCCTTTATGTGTCCCAGACTCTTCCACTTCTTTCTGCACACTTCCTCTGAATAAACAAAACTTGTCAGCGGGGAAATAGTTGTAAATTACAGCGAATAAGCTCAATTGGTTGGCTTTAGCTAGCTTGTAGTCTCAATATGTATTTTTATATAGCTCAAATTGAGTAAAGACCGTTTTTTACAAATAACCAGATTGTCCGACCTCCTCACTCACTTTCTTTCAAGGAAGATCCTTTTTATTCCTGTTTCTATAAAAGTATGAAGATGTACAGCGACGATGATTTTGTCCTCCATGTTGTTTCGGATTTCTGCCTCAGCTCGCTACGTCACGTCACTACTAGAGCAAGCTCCTGATTGGTTAATGCGGCGCGAATTTTCGCCAAAGTTCAGATTTTTCAATCACGCGTTATGCACGTCAAACGCCCGAAACACCGCATCATTCGCGCCACATGATGTCTATTCGCGCCTTTGCATTGACTTAACATGTAAATCACTCGCGCTTAACGCTTCATTCGTGTCTGGTGTGAACGCACCATTAAAGTGACAGCAGCCTAATATTCTGTGTCTGTTTTATGTCTGTGTTTTTGTTGTTAATCAAACAACAACGGACAAATAAATCACTCACTGCTCTTGACTGAATGACTTTTGATACATTAATCAATTAATCGTTATTTAATTTAAACAGCAAAGATTACATGCAGCGTTGTTTTACTACTTTATTCAATTTCTGTACCTGAAAACTACTGTTAGACCTACCTGAAAAACCTGAAACCGTGAGTAATCTGAACTGTAACACCCCTAATGGTAATGAGATCTGACATATCCCAAACTCTAACGTGTAGGGCTGGGCTATATGATAAAAATCACTCTTTTTGTTGTTGTTGTTGTTGTTTTCAGGCAGGATCACGATCCACAATGTGATGTTAAAACTATAATGCAGACCCAGGAGCGCACTGGGGTACAAAACACAAGACTACCTGTATGAGGCATTCTAAGTTCGGTTACACTGGAACTGTGGCATGATTTGGCAACTCAGATTTGGGTGTGCTCTTGTTCAGGAAGTAAAGTAACCTGTCCATGCATTTTAATGAACACACACAAACTTTGCTTGTCTAGTTAAAAACTATTCAATTCATATTAATTCTACTTCATTACATTCAAATTTGAACTGCCTTCTGTTTGCTGTTATATCAGTTTAAATTGAGGAACTGAAATGGAATTTAAAAGGCATTCTCAGTTGAATTCTGAATGGCACACATCCCTGTTGCCCACAAGCACAAGTTTTTCCTTTGAACAGCTCGCAGGCTCCTCAATACGTCACTCAGAAAGTACATTCAACTACTGCACTAATGAAGCTTAGTCAGAAAACAGATTTCAGCCAGTATGAGCCTTGGCAAGCTCAGAGCTTGGATACACAAGACAAACACTGTACTAACAGCAAGATCCAAAAGCAATCCCTGATAAAAGAAAATAGAAATTGGAATTTTAATCATTTTGAACAGATGACTTGAATGAAGGCTAATCTGTCCACGCATTGTTAATAAGGACACAGATGTGTTGAAATTATGACAGTCCTGTACTCAATATCGTGTGAACAAATAAACGACTGCCTTGAGATGCTTATCTCAAATTCTCCAATGTACCAATCTCATTTTTTACTAAAAAAAGGTTTATTGGATATTTTGCTACACTATTTCTGTATTTTACTGGTGAGATTGCCCTCAATGTTATGTTTGTGCAGGAAACCATGTCTGAATGCACACTGTGAAATTAACTAAAACTCAATTAATACTGAGTTTGTTTCACTGTTGTAAAAAGTTCATTGTACTTAAATGATTAGTTCACTTTAAAATGAAAATTACCCCAAGCTTTCCTCACCCTCAAGCCATCCTAGGTGTATATGACTTTCTTCTTTATGATGAACACAATCACTATCACTCACTGCCATTATAAAACTTGGATGCATCGGGATATTTATTAATATAACTCAATAAATATCCTGACGCATCCAAGCTTTATAATGGCAGTGAGTGATACCAACGAGTATGAGCTGAAGAAAGTGCTTCCATCCACATCCATCCATCATAAACGTACTGTACTTCACATGGCTCCAGTGGGTTAATAAAGTCCTTCTGTAGTGAAGTGATGTGTTTGTGTAAAAAAAAAAAATCCATATTTAACAAGTTATGAAATAAAATATCTAGCTTCCATCAAACCACCTTCCGTATTCAACTTACGAAGAACTGGCATCGTGTCAGTTAAGCTTTTTCTGTAAGTTGAATATGGAAGGCGGTCTGGCGAAAGCTAGATATTTTACTTCATAACTTGTTAAATATGGATTTTTTTTTTTTTTTTTACACAAACGCATCGCTTGACTTCAGAAGGACTTTATGACAACATATACTTATGTTGTTTGATTATATACATGTATGTATATAATGACAGTCTCTTTTATAGTTATAATAGCATGTGCTATTTGCTATCTAACATTTAACCAAGATCTGAATGTGATGTTTATGTAAATGAAAATTCAGATATGGTAATGGACATTTAGTTTCCCATATGTGCTTTAAGTGATAGACCAGTCACATCAGACTGGACCATCTGACCAATCAGAACAGAGTAGACTCTCGGAAAGGAGGAGTTTAAAGAGGCTGAATCATTTTTTGAACCGTTTCAGACACTGTGAAAAAAGAACTAATGCTGCAATGTATGTTATGAGAAAATTCAAGTGTTTTTGACCTTGGATGCATGCATCTAAACCTATTGTAGGAGCATTTAAAATAATTTCATGGTTAAAGGCTATTGTGGTACTCAGAGGACTACATGCAATTGCTTTAACCAACTGCCTCCAGCCAAATTGTAAAAGTAGTATGATAACATCATGCCATGCTAAGCATAACCTGTCTCACATGTACTTACAATTATCACAATCATTTCATTGCTTGTATTAATAAAGATAAATTCAAAAATATGTTCCCTCAGGTGATTGAAACCATAAGAGGATTTGTTGATTTAAAGAAATTAACCCGAAGCCTTTCTGCATCCATTCCAAGGCAGGTATGTGTTGTTGCTATGGTTTCAGTTTGTGGCAGCCTGTCTTCCATCTCTGCAGCTATATTTACACAACAATTAAGCTAGCAGCCTCAGATCAAGGCTAGAAGAATAGACTAATACTATGCAGATTCAAGCCACTCAGCAACAAATCAAATAAGACAATAAAAGGTAAGAAGCACCACACAGATATAGTAAAGATGTACAGTGGGTACGGAAAGTATTCAGACCCCCTTAAATGTTTCACTCTTTGTTATATTGCAGCCATTTGCTAAAATCATTTAAGTTCATTTTTTTCCCTCATTAATGTACTCACAGCACCCCATATTGACAGAAAAACACAGAAGTGTTGACATTTTTGCAGATTTATTGAAAAAGAAAAACTGAAATATCACATGGTCCTAAGTATTCAGACCCTTTGCTGTGACACTCATATATTTAACTCAGGTGCTGTCCATTTCTTCTGATCATCCTTGAGATGGTTCTACACCTTTATTTGAGTCCAGCTGTGTTTGATTATACTGATTGGACTTGGTTAGAAAAGCCACACACCTGTCTATATAAGACCTTACAGCTCACAGTGCATGTCAGAGCAAATGAGAATCATGAGGTCAAAGGAACTGCCTGAAGGCACAGATCTGGACGAAAGATCTGGACTAAAAATGGCTGTCCACCAACGTTTACCATCCAACCTGACAGAACTGGAGAGGATCTGCAAGGAGGAATGGCAGAGGATCCCCAAATCCAGGTGTGAAAAACTTGTTGCATCTTTCCCAAAAGGACTCATGGCTGTATTAGATCAAAAGGGTGCTTCTACTAAATACTGAGCAAAGGGTCTGAATACTTAGGACCATTTGATATTTCAGTTTTTATTTTTTAATAAATCTGCAAAAATGTTAACAATTCTGTGTTTTTCTGTCAATATGGGGTGCTGTGTGTACATTAATGAGGGAAAAAAATGAACTTAAATGATTTTAGCAAATGCATGCAATATAACAAAGAGTGGAAAATTTAAGGGGGTCTGAATACTTTCTGTACCCACTGTATATTTGTTTATAGTTACTTCAGTTTCATGTTTGATGTTTTTTTAACAATTTAAGGTCTGTCCACACCAAGGACAATAACTAAAATAAAGTTTTAATAATCATTCTAATTCTATGAGAATATGGAAGTCCACATCACAACTGTAACAATAACAACAGAGAAACAATATCTTTGAAATCACTTTCAGAACTATTTTTCCAGCTGATGAACAAAAACATTGACAGCTTAGAATCTACCCGACTTTAACTGCCCATTTTGTTTTTGGGGTCTACTAGAATAGGTTTTCATGATTGAATGTTCAAGAAACATCTTATTTACAGATTTTATATTGTTGCAGCACCTCTCTTCCCAGTCTGTCAGTAACGCTCTGGTTAGTTCCTGTCTCTATGAAGCCCTACCTTCTGAAAATTGCAGTGTGCTCTGATTGGTCAGCTGGATCAATGTGTTGTGATTGGTCAACCGGAAATGTCATGACCCTTACCATAACCATGTTAGATCCAAGGTGGATAAAACAGCATCTCTGGGACACGGCGATAACATATACTAACACAACTTAATCAGGCTTTGCCCCTTTTATTTTGCGTTTGCCTTGGGCGGGAATTATTTAATTGAGAAATAATATGACTTGTTCATTCCAGGAACACTACAATGGACAGGGAGAATAACTCCCTTTGGAGTGACTTTGGGCTTTGTAATTTTGGGCTTTGTAAAGACCTTCTTCGTGATCAATCAGCAACATTACACATTACACTTTTTTTTGCTTTTATTTTTGTAAAAAAAGCATAATAGGTCCTTTTTAAAGAACTTGTGCATTTAAAGCAGTAGACGACATAACTGCAGCATATAGGCCTAATGAACAGAACATTATCATGTGTTGGTGTGGATGTGTGTATAGTTATCGTTCTCTGTGTTAACACACCTCATGTTGTTTCAAACCCATATGTATGTCTTTTTCTGTTGAACACAAAAGTAGATATTTTGAAAAATCAATTACACTGGGGACTGATGCCTTCAAGCTTCAAAAAGGACACAAAGCACCATAAAAGCATCATAAAAATGCATCATATGACTCATGCACTATGACTCATGACGTTTTCTTTTGAAGCCATGAGATAATTTTGTGTCAGAAATAGACCAAAAGTTCTTACTCACTTTAAATCAATGACCAAGCTCTCTGTGGCATGTTCAGAGTTTGAGAGAAGGCAGTGTGATTCAGTTTTTTCATCTGATTTTCTGCAATAAATTCATTTAGTCATTTTGTTATATACGAAAAAGTGGCTTCTACTGCAGCAACTTCCATTTTTCTTAGTGATATTTAGTGCCAGTTTATCAGGAAGTGATGATTTTGTTCTCTTTGACTCAATAGGTGCTTTATTCGCAAATGTTTTATGCGATATTCCAAATCTGTGCACAATATAAATTCGCAACTTTTGATGAAAAATTACCATATCAAGTCATATAAACCACTTCTATGATACTGTAATGGTGCTTTTGCATCATTTTTATAGCTTGAAAACCTGAAATCAGCAACCAATGAAAAGTTGAGAGATGTGGATGGAAGAATGGTGACAGATTTTTTTTAGTTTTAGGTATTTACAATGGCATTATAAATGAAGTGGGCGTTTTTTTTCTCAGTTTCTTTTGTACCCAATTACCTTCTTCAAAATCACATACATACTCACACAAGTCTATTCCTAGACCCAAGTAGGATCCCTCACAAATGAAATATTCATCAATAATTGAATCCCTCACCCTGCAGTCCTGCTGAGGTTAAGATAGGGGGCTGTCTTATTGACAGAGCCTCACTATAGTGAATATCTACCTGCAGCTGCTCAGAGAAAGAGACAGGTAAACAACATCTGAAATATTCAACATTCTCCATATGAGGAGGGGGAGGTGGAGGCCGCTGGATAGTGACACAGCAGACACACATACCATGCACACATCATTAACAGATGGAATTCCAGCTTCGCAACTGTCCACAAGATGCTGACAGTGTATACTGATCCATGGGCAGAAAGAAAAGGCTTCAGGATTCAGGGTGACACTGTATGGTTTCTGAAAATTGTCAAACTGAAGTTGAAATTGAGATGGAAAAATGACCCAAACTAAGTGCATCCATACAGAGTGAAAACTCTACACTGACATACGGAGGGTACAGCAATCTAGCTGACATGCCAGAACAAAAATAAACACTAACAACCATGTGTGACTTTTATTATAATACCAATAATTGTTGTTGTTGTTAATTATATGTTTATATTATGATTATTACTATGATACTATATTATTAGGGACCAGGCACCAAACTGTGTCCATTGGCATTCTTATCATTATTCTTTTTCTTCTTCTTCTTACGCTTTTGAACAGTAAGGGCTGGAAACAAAATTCTTTTTTCCTCTGATTCCTTGGTGGAAGACAATTCGATTGCACCCTATGACATCATTTTCCATCATGAAAATTTTCCAGCTATTTAGAATTTTCCAAAAAGCCTACTTATTTTAACTCTTCCTAGGCCATTGCTTCAATTTTCACAAAAATTGAACCAGATCATCTTCAGACCATACCGAAAAAAAGTTGTGGAATTCAAGCTGATTTGTCAAAACCGTTTTCAAAAACGTGCGGATGCTTGCGAAAACAGACGTAAGGCTCTATCTCCTCAACGCTTATGTATTCAGACCAAACTTGGTCCGTGTCATCACAAGCATGACCTGAGGTTACATGCTGCATTTCAAGGCAAAGCCACCTACTGGTCCGGAGATATGAAATATGTCTAATTTTGCTTAGTACTTCTGAATTTCTTTTTTCCAAAAATCTTCCCGATTTGGGGCGTCATGCCAAATCTAATGATATCTCATTTTCCCATATCGGCCATTTTGGGCATCTGCCATTTTGAATTTTGTAGTAAAATGCTGTATTTTATGAATGCATGAACATATTACGAAACTCAGTATGGGTCAGGATGCCCTGAAGGAGTCTGAGACGTTTTGGACCAGCGCCACCTCGTGGTGAAAGTTTGGATGTGGTTGACTTATTTTCGTGGGAGTCATCTCCTTGGATTCCCGAATCCTTGCCGAGTCCAACAATACTGAACATGCTAGGTCTCACCTTATGATAAGTGCAACGTTGTAATTTAGCGTTTAAACAACATCCGCAAATAAACCGTTAGTCCGATCAAGACGAAACCACCGTAGGAAAATTGAAAACATGGGTCGTTAACTAAACGCTAATGGCCAAACGTCAAAATTTTGATAATAAGTGGCAAAAAAAGTCAGGCGCGAGTCATTTTTTATTTGTTCATACATATAAATGTCTATAACTCCTGAATGAAATTAGATATTTTCACAAAATTTTGACACGCTTAAGTACGGAGACACTCTGAGGACACACAAAAAAAGTGGTGGCACTCTGCCACTTGGTGGTGCTATAGTTGAATAAAATATGAAATTGGCTACAGTACTGTTGGTCTTATTTACTTCAAAATTGACATGCAGTGCCTTTGTCTCAGTCCATAGTCCATTATGACATTGTTGGTCTGCTACTAGCTTCCTTGTTTGCTTCTGTTGTGCTTGGACCCCTTAAATTGCTGCTTGCAGCTATATTTTTCATTATTATTATGATTGTGATGGATACAGAAATGTAGGTTACATGTGAAACAAATAAACACTACCAACTATGTGGGGCAATTAATATAACAAGAATACGTTATAAAAAAATATTATATATTATAATATTAACCTATATAATTAATTATATATTATAATATTATTATAATAATTAAATAATAATAATAATAATTGCAATAAAATTGTGTGGCCATTATATCTCTAGAACAATTCACAGACAGCTCTATTAAAGACAAATCAAAAACATACAAATCATTAATTAGTATTCTATTGCATGCTGTTGTGTTTGTAATTATTGATGTTGACAGCTGGTAAGTTATGAAAAGATAAAGGACTTATGATTTTTAACCTTCGATTGTTTGTTATTGCTTGACTAATTCTGTTTAATTTGTTTCCTTGGCTGTTTGTTTCACAGTGTTTTGTTCTGGCAGATATTTATTGTGTTCACAAAAAGGGAATAATCTCAGTTGGTTAAGCCAACACATCATTTTTATCTCTTCTGAGTCTGGAAGAACTAGAAGTTTCTGTTCCACTATTTTATTTAGGTCATGTCAGAGGAAGAATTGCTTCGATAATCAGCAAAACACAGTCATCACGTTATCATATGATTACTCCAAGGACATGCCATCACTGCAAGAACAATAAAACACAATAAATACCGTCTTCATCAAATGGAGAAACTCATTCCACTAAGGTGGAGTTGTGCCACTCTTAGCTCTCGTTCTCCAGGCTACATGTCAGCCGTGCTGTAACTGACACATACTGCTCTGCCCCTGAGCTCTCTCCTTGTCTTCACCTTGACGAAAAAGCCTGACAATGCCCGTCAGAGCTTGAGGAGGAAAAAGCGTGATGGACCCTTCTCACCTGGCTCTGCTCTTCATTCAATTCCTCCTACTCTCCTTTGGCGATGGCTCCCCAGGGCTCTGCCGTCGTAGACAGAATGGGAAGCGGGTAAGCTTGGCCCAGCACTCCTCAGAGACAGCCATTAGCTGTGAATCGGGGCCGAGATGTGCAGAGGTGCTGACTTACAGGTGCTCAAAGCTCAATCTCAAGAAAAACTCTGCTCCGCATCCACAGTGATCCGCGTCATCTTCTGCTCGTCTCTGGTTTCACCATGCTGTTGTGAGTTTTCATGAATTTTAGTAGGCCAGTGTTTTTAAAAGAGGAAAAGAATTTGAAATACACCATGTGAGTCAGGGAAATGGGCTAAATAAATGAAAACAAAATATCTACAAACTAAAGTGCTGCGCAATTAGTAGTAAAAAAGATTGCGATCTCAATTTAAATACCCATGCGATTGTATTCCTAAATGACAATGATTTAGCTGTCTATTAAACCTTTGACAATCACAGTGAACATTCAGATCTGCGTTGGTGCTGTCACTGAGCCAGAGAGAGCAGCTGCCATATTTAGGTATGAAACAGCTTCACAAACAGTCTTTTCAGCCACTCAGTATCAATTTGTCTGTGTTACAATAATTCAAATTATCACAGAAGTACTGGGATAAAAGTTTATAGCTCGGATATAAACACTGATGTCTACGGGAGCGATCAAAATAGATTAAATCAACTGTTGAAAGTAACTTGATGCTTCAAATAAAGATTGTATCAGTTACATTGTTACACCAGTAGGTGGTGAAAATTAACTGTTAGAAAAATGTATTTGTCATTGAATCATTCACTTAACAGATTCATTCAAAAACGCAGATTCATCCATGGGACATTGAATCAATCAAAAACAAATTTAAAAAATTAAAATTAATTTTTAACATTTTGTCAGAACCTCTAGTAAATTACATGTCATTTTTTTTAGTTTTATATTCAGAATTGTGGAATAATTTTCTCAATTTTAAACAAAAAAAATGTGATTATCAATTCAAAAATAGAAATCATACAGCTCTAATGTATTATTATTATTATTATTATTATTATTATTTTGCTTAAGGGTAAAAAATAGATCAAAATAGAAAGGAATTTCCATTTTTCATGTCTTCTTTCTGTCATCATTTACTTACCCTCATGCCATTCCATACTTGTATGACTTTTCTTTGTGGAACACAAAAAAAGAATATCTTGGCCATTTATTTCCATATCATATTCCAATCATTCCAATCCATATAACATTCCAGTCATACGATGATGTTGTGTAAGAAACAGACTGAAATTTAAGTTGTTTAGGGTCAATAATCTCCTCCAGTGAGCTGTTAATTGCTGCATGTGGATCATTGAGGTAAGTGAACTGGAGAATCAAAGCAGTTTGATTATTGAACAAATTCAGACTGATTTTATGAACTCAAACTGATTCATTGAAACTCAAACAACCACTCTTTCATGAACCACACCAAGGAAAGCTAGGGCCGATGTCAATTTTTTTTCTGAGAATAATAACTTACATTTTGACATTTTGAAAAAGTCATATAGACCACCTTTATGATGCTTCTATAATGCTTGTACATCTTTTAACCTTGAAAGCACTGGCCCTCAGTAGAAAAAGATTGATTGCTTTAGAATCTCCCCTTTTGTGTTTCAACTTACAAAGAAAGTAATATGAGTTTGGCTTGCTGTATTCCCGCTGGATTTCAAAATACTTCAGCTTTTTCCACACCCTAAAAGCATCTTATACATTCTCCATCCGTCAAATGCTCCATCAGAGCTTTCTATAGTGTACGTAAGTGCCCCAAGAATGTCAGAAGTAACTACAAAGCACTCATTTCCACCTGTCTGAGTAAGAATGAAGAAAGTGTCAAAAATAAATAGCTGTTTTTTAGAGACTGAATCTTTGGCACTGGTACATGCTTCCTCTCTTGTAACTTTATCACTAGGGACATTTGATGTAAACCAGGTTAATCACTATCTAACAGAAGAGTTTGTTTTTCTCCCAAAGCTAAGATCACAATTCCAAAGATAAGCATCTTGGGAAGAATATAACTGTTTATTTTAAAATTGGTTTAGCACTAATTAATCTCACAAACAATGGTTCCTCATCAGATAAGCAAAAATGTGCCATATTTCTCTATTAGGAATGCCTTAATCTGCATGTGAAAATGTCCATTTTTACAAGTTTTAGGGTAATAACATTTTAGATGTATTTTCATTTTAATGGCTAATAACCAATAAATTGATCATATCAATATTCTATACTATTTTTAGTCTTTGTTTACAACCTTGTTTCAGACCTTTTCAATATAAAAGTCTTTGCTACTGACTCACTCATAATAATCCCAGTAAAATTTACGGTAAAAAAATGGCAGCTGTGGTTGCCAGAACTTTACCGTAAAAAATACAGTGGCAACGTAAAAAAAATCTGTTAAATTTACGGTAAAATTATGTATTTCATTCACTGATATAATGTTAATTTACCAACCTAATGAAGTACTAATATCTGTTTTTTACCTTTATAATACACTGACAGTCACCAAACACAGTGGTGATAAGAGTCACACATGATGAATCAAAGTTCATCACAAGCAGATTTTCCACAAGCTGAGAAGGACAACACTAATATATAGAAGGTGCACACAGTGTCATTCACACACACACTAAACACCATCATGGTAACATGCCTGAAAATTTAAAAATGCAAATAAACATTAATTGAACAACATTAGATGTAACATAAAACCCTAATGTACATAACTGATTAGAAAAAAATGAGAAAAACTAAGAAGAAACAGAGTTATTTCAACGAAAATATATCAAATGTGAAGTGTCATGCAGGGAATTGTGGGAATGTCAATTTACGGTTTTTCACTGTAAATTTTACAATGAATTGTTATTTTTCACTTCCAAAAACTGTGAATTTAACGGTATTTTACCGTAAAATTACATTAAATGTACTGTTAGATCTACTACAGTTATTCACCGTATATAGTACGGAAACTTTCTGTAAACCAATTGACAGTTTTTCACCGCAGCATTTTTACAGTCTTCACGGTCATTTTTTACAGTGTGCCATCTAACGGCTAGTAATGTACCTTCACTGAAGTTGAAATCACAATTCATTAACGGATCATTTCTCAATACCAAATATGGCATGTTATTTATATAAAATATTATTTATTGAAAAATTATAACAGTATAAGACCATTATAACATTATAAGAAGTTTGTACAGTAGGGAATAAACAAGCAAACAGTTCATTCAAAAGTACAAAAGAAACAATAGTTATAGTACAGGATTTCAGTTAAATAAAAATATACATTCGTGAAACTTAACTTTGCCCTTAGCCAAATCTATTTGCTCTGGAACATGTAATAGACTATTAAAACTAAAGACCGTTTGATATACCCAGAATTAATTATACCTCATGTTTAAACACTATCAATATAAGAGCCAGTGGCAAATTCCCAAAGGACTGGCCGAGAAGAAGCTGTTCTCAGCAGGTATATGAGCACTGAAGGAGCTCACATCTCCGAAAACGTCTAAACAAATTGTCAAACAGGTGCTATGTTTATATATAAGTCGCATATTTGAGGTCTAAATAACTACATAAAATTATGGAGGGTTTGCTGTTTGATTAACATTAAAAACACAGACAGCAGCAGGAATGTTAGGCTGCTGTCACTTTAAGAGCTAATGCACGGATATACTGATACCACAAGTGTTGTCTTTCTCAACAACCTACATGCCTTCACTGTCGGTTTGCATTATACACCTTGTCTTTGATCATACTGCAATCTAAGAGTGAGTATTGCACTGTGACGAGAATTCAATTCTCTGCAACTGTAGACAAGTCTGCCTGACCTATAGGGAAGATTAGATAGTGAAGACTGCTTGCATCATTTCATTTCATTCTCTGTCATTTTTTGCTTAGGAGCCATTGTTGATTTGCCTCATCTATGCATGCATGCTTTGTGAATATCATATTCACTAGCCAGCTTGTTAAAATGAATCTGTAGTTTGTAAAGCTTCTTTGGTTTTCTCTCAGTTCTTTTCCCAAATGGTATTATGTTTCATATGCCTTATGTTCACAACCTTGCATCACAGCACATGAATTTTTATATTAATGTCTACATGGGCTTTAAGATATTTCAATATGAGCCACTTCAACTTTAAGATGGTCGAAAATTATAAAGGTCTTTGAAGCATCCTTACGGTTTCATCACTGTATTTAATATATGTATTTGTTTGGTCACTGTTCATGGAGCAATTGCCAATGTCTTTGAATGAGGATGGGAACTTATTCAAATGTCACTGCCTCATACACTCTAATGTGAGCAAATTATAGGTTTGGTGAGGGGAACGACATGAAAACAAGTTTCTCAAAACATTTTGATAGGGATCTGACATGTTGCAGAATTCTGTGTAACCGGATTAGACTCTTCAATAGCAAGCATGCTGAATGTTGAAGCAACACAAATCTTGATTGAGTGCCTGTGGTGCACATCAAGCCATGTATTCTTGTAGTGAGATTTGAATAATGGCTGTGATTGTGAAAGTGACTGTAATACAACAGAATGCAATATAAGCTCTGCAGCATCTTGGCTGGAGGCATGAGTTCAAACCAGCTTGATGTTTTGATAATATCACACAGATTACTAACTCTGATTCATGTTTCATTTTACACATGAATCCATCTAAACAAACAATGATATCTGGGATTTATCAAGTTTTGGCTGGATAGCATTGGTCACGTAGCTGCCGTTCAAATATAATCTTTGAGTTGCCGTTCAAAGAGTTGGCTAACGTCTATTAGCAATTTATCATTTTACAATTTATCAATTCAATTTAATATTAATCCAAGACAATCAATAACGAAATTCTGATAGGATGCGGAAAAAACGCTCTCTTTTGTGAGATATGTATTGATTTGGATTTAAAGGCACAATATGTAAATTTTCACCGCTAGAGGTCGCTTATTCAAAACAAAGGCGTAGCTTGATGACACCGGGATTTCGCTGAAATAATGGAAGGTGTTGTCTTCACGTCTACAGCCGGTGGAAAAAATCGGGATAAAACTTGGGCAGAAATCATATTCATGATGAGATTATTAACGTTACTGTACTGTAGTATGAAGTAGATAAGAAGCGAGTGCTAATGAGAGACGAGCGCAACACACGTCCTGAGAGCAGCAGAACTTTTATTATGCCGCAGTCGCTGCTTCTGCTTCTACTGGTCAAGCGTATGTGGGGTAATGCAGCACTGTTTATCATATTAGATACATTTGTGTGTTGAAAGTTGTTCTAGTGCTACTCTGCGATCACTCGGCGGCTACTATGAGACACTTGTTGCACACTGCAGTAAGCTAGATTGATATTAGACATGGTAAAACATGGTACTCGCTGTAAATCAAGAAAACAACATTTAAACAACAACACTTACTGTGTTGAGCTATATGATATTATTCATTTTCTGTCAATGAATGTATCCATCCAAACAGTTGCTCATCTGTCTAATAAACACATAATTTATTAAAGCGTCTTTGGTGTTTCCATGGTTTCTACAAAATAAAACAGGAAGCTGAGGGTATGATGTCATTGATAGACTCGGTCCATGTCCTGGTTAAAATTGCTTATTTCTCTTTATTGCTTATTTATCTTTATTTCTCGGCGTAGACCAACTCTGATTTATTTTTTAAATTTTTTAAGACACAATTTGTGATGAAATTACTGCATAAACAGTACTTTAAAGGTGCCCTAGAACTTTTTTTAAAAAGATGTAATATAAGTCTAAGGTGTCCCCTGAATGTGTCTGTGAAGTTTCAGCTCAAAATACCCCATAGATTTTTTTTAATTCATTTTTTTAACTGCCTATTTTGGGGCATCATTATAAATGAGCCGATTCAGGGCTGCTGGCCCTTTAATTGCTCGTGCTCTCCGCCCATGGAACTCGCGCTTGTCTTAAACCACATAAAAAAAGTTCACACAGCCAATATAACCCTCAAAATGGATCTTTACAAAGTGTTCGTCATGCAGCATGTTTAATCGCGTAAGTACAGTGTTTATTTGAATGTTTACATTTGGTTATGAATGAGTTTGATAGTGCTCCGTGGCTAAAGCTAACATTACACACTGTTGGAGAGATTTATAGAGAATGAAGTTGTGTTTATGAATTATACAGACTGCATGTGTTTAAAAATGAAAATAGCGACGGCTCTTGTCTCCGTGAATACAGTAAGAAACGATGGTAGCTTTAACCACATTTAACAGTACATTAGGAACATGCTAATGAAACATTTAGAAAGACAATTTACAAATATCACTAAAAATATCATGTTATCATGAATCATGTCAGTTATTATTGCTCCATCTGCCATTTTTCGCTGTTGTTATTGCTTGCTTACCTAGTCTGATGATTCGGCTGTGCACAGATCCAGACGTTACTGGCTGCCCTTGTCTAATGCCTTTCATAATGTTGGGAACATGGGCTGGCATATGCAAATATTGGGGGCGTACACCCCGACTGTTACGTAACAGTCGGTGTTATGTTGAGATTCGCCTGTTCTTCAGAGGTCTTTTAAACAAATGAGATTTATATAAGAAGGAGGAAACAATGGAGTTTGAGACTCACTGTATGTCTTTTCCATGTACTGAACTCTTGTTATTTAACTATGCCAAGGTAAATTCATTTTTTGAATCAAGGGCACCTTTAACATATAGCATAAAATACTGTTACCTTTAAAAAAATCTAAGGACAGTACGATTGTTTTATTTTATTTATATCTATATCTATATCTATATATATATACTTTGCAAGGGTGCAATAAACTGTTCAAAAGAGACAGTAAATTAAAAAAAATTAAAAAATGTTCTTTTAAACTTTCTAATCAAAGACTCATGAAAAAAGAAAAAAAAAATCATGGTTTCCATTAAAACATTAAGGTACTTGAAAACTTGAAATATACAGTACTGCAGCTCCTTTATATACACCTATTAACATGATCTAAAGTGTGCCTAGATGTTCTCCAGAGGGTTTCTTCAAGAATCCTTTCATTTTTACAGTATGCCAATCTGATTGTTTCAGAGATTATACCATTCTCCTTTAAGTTTTAGAAGGTAATTCCAAGCATCATCCCTAAATATCATAATCTTTAAATGCTCATGCAAAGTTAAAAACCACATTTCTCAACTAATCAGCTAGAAAGAAACAAAACTGCAACGGTCACCATCTTTAAACACAAAGCAAATGTAGAAGAATGCAGCAAGAGCTTGAAAATCTACAGAGGCTGATAGTGACTGAAGCAGCTTTACTGAAGGACAACAAGCTGTGTGGAGTGGTAGAAAGATGGAAGATGGAGGGATGAGGGCTGTTTTGGAGAGCTCGCGTTGGATTCCCATGGAGTCCTGATTCAGCTTGGATGAGAGCGGAAGCTGATTAGACCTCTGCTTTTGTGTGGAGGATGAGACTGACTGGTAAATCCCCCTTTCCATTTCTGTCCAAGAGGAGAGAGGTAAACAGCTGGAGCCGTGTAGCTAACACACATGCAGGTACAGACGGAAACATTTCCCTTTCCTCCCCTCCTTAAATATGCACACATAAATCATGTATTAAAATACAAATGAAACACTGGTTCTATATGTGTATGGTGTTTGTGGGGTTGGACAAGAGCGTATGTGACGTGAATTAATAAAGAAACTTTACTTTAACTGTTAGTATCTATTCCTCTCTTTTTTCATACCTCAATGTTGTGGTGGAAGTGACTTGACAACTGAGGGACAAACATAATTTTTTAAAAATCAATATAAATCATGTTCACACAATAAATATAGCAATTGTTTACATCTGTTACACTCTTTAGTTGGATTACTTGAATTTCATAGTTTTCATAGTAGACATAAAAGTGCTCCAAGTTGAAGAAATAGTAATAAAATGATCAGTTTTGGGTTTTTATGACCACACACAGACACCAGAAGGACCATAAGCTCTGCCATTTAAAATCAAAAGACTTAAACCCCTCTATGGCATGTTATGAAGCCAGCACTTTTGCAGCATGTGGATCTTAATGATTAGTTGAAACACTTCGAGACTTGGATAAACGATCTGCTATGGACAAGTTAAGCTCCGCAGAGCAGCAAAAGCAAACAGTGTTTGGATCAAAGACTGTGAAGTGTTGATTTTTCCCAGGAATTAATCATTCAGGGCTTCTCAGTAGGAGGCCCAAAAAAACATGGCCATCCGTGTTGTCCTCCACTTTGGAGGAGAGCCCAATTCTCGCCGCATATGCGCTGACAGTCTGGTTACGCTCTCCACCTGGATGATTAGGCATCCAGTCTAGCTTTGCGGAATCAATTTCAACACCACAGAGCTTTCAGAAGGAGAGAAAAAAAAACTTTACTGGACCGGAGCCCTCCAGAACACACCTGCCCTATACAATCAAACACTAATGCCTTGAGGAGGACCATTGATCGGGCCTGAATGGTTGGATTAACAGGATCAAACAGCGTTGGTTCTCAGAGAGCAGTGATTTAGTAACCTTATCCTGATCTGCTAGTAGTCTGTAGTCACATGACCACCCCTTCAGCCTCTCCCGCTCCCAACTTGGATGGTACGATGAAGGTTATTTATGCATACAGGACTGTCTTCTGCTTATTAAGACCCCAGGGGTGCAAGCTACAGGGAGCACATGTTTCAGCCCTCCGCAACTCCCGGCTGGAAAAAGAATTGGGCCGGTCAGAAGGGAATGGAGAGCGCGATTTGAGAGAATGTGGCAGGACTTGCCTCTGCAAATATGTATCTGTGGTTGTAGGCTGGTGCAAGAGAAAAAAAGATGGAGAAAAAAAAAAAAAAACAGTGTGAGACTGACTGGAAGTAAAGGAGAAAATGGCAAGGCAAGGGGACTTTAATAAAAAGGAAAAAATAAGATGATGAAACAGAAAGGAAAAGAAAAGGGGGAAGGGGAAAACAAAAAGGAAAGAAATGGAAATGAGAAAAGAGGATAAAACAGTGCAAAAGTTAAAGAAAAGAAAGTGAAAATTACAAAAAAAGAAACAGGAAGAGGGAAAGACAAAGAAAACTAGAAGACGATTTTGCTAGAAGAATCACAGTACAACTAAATAATTAAATCAATAAATACAGATGATTACAACATTTTTATACTAATTTTTATACTATATTTGGAGTTAATTCGAAAGTTACTAAAACAGTACTGTGTTAAAGGGTTAGTTCACCCAAAAATGAAAAATCTGTCATTTATTACTTACCTTCATGTCGTTCCACATCCGTAAGACCTTCGTTAATCTTCAGAACACAAATTAAGATATTTTAGTTGAAATCCGATAGCTCCGTGAGGCCTCCATAGGGAGCAATGGACACTTCCTCTCTCAAGATCCATAAAGGTACTAAAAACATATTTAAATCGGTTCATGTGAGTACAGTGGTTCAATATTAATATTATAAAGTGACGAGAATATTTTTGGAGCGCCAAAAATAACAAAATAACTTATTTAGTGATGGCCGATTTCAAAACAATGCTTCAGGAAGCATCGGAGCACAGTGAATCAATGTGTCGAATCTGCTGTTCGGAGCGACAAAGTCACGTGATTTCAGCCGTTGGCAGTTTGACACGCGATCTGAAACATGATTCGACACGCTGATTCATTTATGCTCCGATGCTTCATGAACGTGTGTACCGAAGCATTACATTGCAACCAATATTCACCACCAATAACCGCAATAAGCTCTGCGTTTTGTTACTTTCGATAAGAAACAAAGTGTCATCCTTCAAATTCTGTCCACGAAATCATGAAGTTTAAACAGAAAATGCCATTTTGACGTGCTTTGATGTGGGGTGACAGATCACTGTACAGGCGCCTCAGTTCAACCGGCAGCGCGAGCGCGGAGCGCATCTCTTCCTCCTTAATACTAGTTACAGAATAAACATGAAAGAACATCTGAAGGTATGTTGCAAGATTCAGTACAACTTACTGAAACGGTCATATCTCATGTAATCGCTCATTCAGTGTTTCAACGGTGGAAAGACATCAATGAAAGCTTCCGTATTCAACAATATGTCATGATGCATTTACCTCAGAAAAGCCATTCAGTGTTCACAGCTTGTTAGTTCGCTAGAGAAATGAACTCTTTCGCTTAATATATGCACTGTATTAGCCAATATATTCATTATTTTACTTAACCTTTTAGTGATATCCTGATTAGGCTATTTAATGTATGTTTAAATAAATCTGATGTTAAAATAACAGCCACTGTGTAGAAATGATTATATTTCAACAACGAATTGGAGTAAAAACATTTAGAAGTTAATGCAAAAACTGCCTTAGGTGCAGCTTACAGGTTTGCATACAATTTGTTATTTGAGTGTTGATTATTTTATCTAAAAATAAAAAGCAATTGAATTTAGGCTAATAGTTTGGGCTTCTTTCAAGTTAGGGCTCCCTACATAGTTTATAGCATTAGCAGAGATCATTTTTTTTATCCTTAAGAAACTTTTAGTTTTAATTTAATTCAATATATTTAAAGACAAAAACACAATTTGTTCAGTAAACCTCTGTTTAATAATAAAAAAAAGCAGTTTTATGTTTAGTTTTCTCTCCACCTGCTGTACCGAAAACTGTACCGAACCGTGACTTCAAAACCGAGGTACGTACCGAACCGTGAGTTTTGTGTACCGTTACACCCCTACTTGCTACGCTCGCTAATGCAGCGACTGATTACAATGTGAGCTGAATGTGGATTGCTATCTATTAATTAAAGGGGTCCTATTATGCCTATTATGATTTTTTTTTTTTTTTTACTTTAGTTATAATGTAATGTTGCTGTTTAAGCATAAAAAAGATCTGCAAAGTTACAAAGCTCAAAGTCCACTCCAAAGGGAGGTATTTTATTTAACAGAATCCACTTTCCAAGAACTACAATGAATGACTCGTTTGGACTACATGTTTTTTCCAGGTTTTGTGATGTCACAATGTTACTAATTTAATCCCCGCTCACAGAATATGCAAAAAAAAAAAGAAAGAAAAAAAGGGACTGCGAGGACTGAGCTACATTAGAGGAGACAGTGTTGTCGCTATGTCAAAGAGATGCTGTTTTTTCCACCCCATTTCCAAAACTCATTTGTTTGACCTTCCTAAGGCTTATGAACTTACAGTGGTTAAAATGTACTTTAAAGACTGTTCCTGAACATTATAACCTCAACGTTTATTTGTGCTGCACATTTTACGGAGAACAGCTTCCAGAACCTAAGAGAGTACAATGCAGGCTACGCAAAAAAACTTTGTCAGGACAATCTGTTGTATGTGGATCACAACTTGTAAGTGTGTCTTATTTGTAGTTGTGTTTTCTATAAACAGTTTGCTCGCCTGCTAGCCGACATTAGTGTTGATATAGTGTTTACTGTAGCTTTTGCAGGCTGTTCAACGCCCCTCAGGAAAATTAACCATGGTTTTGTGATAGTTCACTGTTTGTATTACCATAGTTTTCCAACAAATATCATGATTAAATGGTGTATCTAAATGTCTAAGAAAATGACAAAAAACAAACCACTCTGAAACGTCCTGTGAAATCCATGCTTGCAACGTGCCTGTTTGTTAACATTCTTAAATCTGAATCAGGCTTAAACTGGTTTGGAATTGGTTTTTAATATTTACATCCAGTGTTGGGGAAAGTTACTTTTAAAAGTAATGCATTACAATATTGCGTTACTCCCTTAAAAAGTAACTAATTGCATTACTTAGTTACTTTTTATGAAAAGTAATGTGTTAAATTACATTTGCGTTACTTTTTCTCACCTGGGCCGGTTTTGCCTCAGGCTGAAGGAAATGCATATTTACACCTGTACAGTAGAGGGCGCAGCTCAAACAAACCTTTCAGCTGTGCTGCCATTCTGGATTAAAGAAGAATAGGATACAGGAAAAGGAAGTTCAACACACTTATTTCTAAATCTAAAGTAATTTTTGCTCATTGGTATGGCTAAATTAGGTCAGCAGCAAAGACATTAGTTAATAAAGTGAGATTAAATACATAAAGTATATTTGTGTAATGTAATATAGTTAATTTCAGAAGGAGGGCTTCATTGAAACAGGAAATATTTGGCACGAGCGAACTGGGGAGAGAGGTGTTTTTTGGACAATCAAGCATGAAATCATATTCTAGTACACCCCAAAAACAAAATCAAGACTTCGTAAAAGGGCATAATAGGACCTTTTAATATCAAATAAGAAGGAAGTCTTCCGCAGTGACAATAAATGACAACCTCCGCTGTCTTTCTGTTGAAATCCTAACAACCCCTGCAGACAACATCTCAGTTCTTGTGGGTCAGCCTTTGTCTCTCTGGCCCCTATAATTGGCCGATCTATCGTGTAATCCCATCACAACTCAGAGAGATGGCAGATTCCAGCAGTTCGCGCATGGGTCCGGCTTTAGAAGAGTATCTGCAGGGGCTTATGGTATGGATATAATAAAATCATTCAACGCTGCTCTGTCAAAACCCCACTGATTTGAGTGGCAGCATGTGTCAGACGTAACACAGAGCGAATCTGTCTGAAAGAGTGAAGGATTCGTAGAGTAACACATATCATGTCTTCTGCCGCATACTCTGCTCAGAGGCATGAAGGCCCAGCGCTTCCTGCTGTGAGACAGAATGAATCATGTCACCTCATGAAATATTAAAGCTGTACATCCAGCAATATAGAGGATTCAAAATCCATCAGCCTACGGTAACTAAAAAATTTTCAGTTGTTATTGTTGACAAACATTAGCAGAATAGGGACGTAAAAAGAGAGAGAGGGGAAGTGAGATATTTATTTAGCTTCATGTGTCGCAGTATTCAGAGATGTGCTATGAAAACTTGATGATGGATACGTATAGGTCAGAGCGCCCTTCTGAATAATCTTATATAAATGTGTACATGTGTATAAAACCCTACTAGAGCGTAATCGACAAAAATCGTATTCATACCAAATAGGAATTCCTAGTGTCATTTCCATACAGATTTGAACAGTCAAGCTACGATGAGCACACAACATCTATGCTAAGTGTACAGCGATATTCATAATAAACAAAGGAGAGGCCTAACATTTAGATAACATGTATATTCCCTACAAATCATAACAATTCATACTGTATGAATCATAATAACTGACTTCATTTCAATGTAAATCCCATGTCAATCTATAAAAATTCAATACTGGGTAGGTTGGTGTAATTGCAAATGTGAATAAATCTCATCATGGATGTTACTAACTCAATTTAATTTATTGAAATATACAGTACATACATATACTGATGTCAGCAAATCTGAAGTTATGTATTAAAATAATGTATAATTCTGTGATTAAATATTAAGCAGAGACTGTTTTCAACATTGATACTGACAAGAAATGTTCCTTGAGCAGCAAATCAGCATAGTAAAATGATTTTTGAGGATCATGTGGCACTGAAGACTAAAGTAATGATGCTTGAAAAGTCAGCTTTGCATCACAGGAATAAATTAGATTTTAAAATAAAAACAACTAGCCTAACAAATATAGTTCAAACATTATTAAAGACAAGTGAACAGTCAGTAAAAAATAAGAACAAATACACTAATTAAAAGCATATAACAAAGTTACAAATAAAGCACGATCTAACTGTAGTATTCAGATATATAGTTTATCAGTATACAGAAATGTAATAATTAGGCCTAAATGTAAAATAACACTATAGTGTAAATTAAATCACATCACATGTGCTGAACCGTGGGGCCTGGTCTGTATGGATCACGGATAAACTACGATCTGTTTAACTCCTCAATTATGTACGCTGCTAGAAGTGTTTTTGTTCATAAAATGAAAGTCATTGGGGTCCAAAACAACATTGCACCCCACTTTTAGTATATAGTATAGTATATATTATCAAAATATCTTCACTTGTGCTCTGCAGAAGACCAAAATTCATACAAGTTTAGAACGACATGAGTGTAAGTAAATGAATTTTCATTTTTGGGTAAACTGTTCATTTAAAGGCACAATTTGTAAGAATTTTGGATTAAAATACCCAAACACCACTAGAATAGTGTTATATATTTTGTTGACTTGTGTACTTACATTATCCCAAATGTTTCCAAGAATGTTTAAATCCAGAGAAATAGGCAATTTTAACCAGGACACAAACCATGTCCGTGTGTCGCCTATCAATGAAATCATACCCACGTTACCCTCGGTTTCTGGTTTATTTTGTGAAACCATGGAAACACCAAAGACGCTTTAATATATTATGTGTTTTATTAGACAGGTGAGCAACTGTTTGGATACATTCAATGACAGAAAACGAATCATGTTATATAGCTCAACACAGAAAGTCTTATTGTTTAAATCTCATTTTCTTGTTTTACAGCGAGTACCATGTTTTACCATGTCTAATATCTATCTAGCTTACTCTGAGCGAACGCAGAGTAGCATAACAACTTTAAACACACAAATGTATCTAATATGATAAACAGCGCTGCTTTACCCCACATACACTTGACCGGAAGAAGCGGAAGCGGTGACTGCATAATAAAAGTCCCGCTGCTCTCGAGACGTCTCTCATTAGCAATCGCTCCAGCTCTGCTTCATACTACAGTAACGTTAATAATCTCATCCATGAACATAATTTCTGCCCGAGTCCCGTCCTGATTCTTTTCCACCGGCTGTAGATGTGAAGACACCACCTCCCATGATTCCGCAAAATAATGGCATCATCAAGCTATGCCTTTGTTCTGAAATAAGTGACCTCTAGTGGTGAAAAATGACATATTGTGCCTTTAAGAACAATCTAATATCCACTCCATCTTAGTGAAGTCACTAACAGTCAAAGATGATCTCCATTTTTTTCAGCAGACAGCATCATAACAACAACTGTAGCTGTACTCGCCACTAAAATATGCGACTTTAATTGCAGCATGTTGCTTCCAGTTGCACCTTCCCTTTTCGTTCCCCCTCCTCTTATGTTAAGACCTCTCAGCTTTTGCCATCTTTCCTTCCTCTTGCCCGCTGACTTTCTCCCTCTCTGACAAATTCAGTGCATGCACCCAGGATCATTTTCAGATGCTGTTTGTGTTTGTGGAGTGTAAGAGCTGACGGGCCTGATAAGGAGGGGAAACGAGGGCCTTTAAGTTGGGCCTCTTTGGGCACTCTCCCGCTCGCACTCTCAAACAAGCTCTCTGAGCCTGCAGCGTGAGACCTCCGGGATCATCTGCATGTAGCAGCTAAAGCCGCTCTTGGGGTTTATCGCTCTGTTTACTCTAATCAGTAAGCTCAGCAGCCATTACGAGAAGCACTTCACACACATCTCAAACGCTTTGAGTAGAGGTGAAAGGTTTAATTAAAGCATGTGTGTCACTTCTATCAGCGCCGGGGCACATTCGCCATTCCCTTCCTTTTTAGTCTCTCTTTTTCCTTCTTTTTTTCAATCAGTCTCTGTTTAATCTATCTCTCACTTTAATGTTCACAGGTCGACGCTCAATCTCACTCTCTCTTTATTGTGAATTTGGGGAAATTACACCTGCTTTGAGGTCTGAAATGCAGATGTGTGGGTGTGATGGAAATGTTGATGGTGTGAAATTGTTTTCAGTGAGGAAAGTGATTTTGACTAAAGCAGAGGGAGTGATTGACAGGAAGCAGTTTCTGAGTTTTTAATGAAAGGACGACACATTCTGGAAAGCCAGTCATTTGATATATACTTGGATATGTTGAGTACTTATAGTTAAAGAAATATGAGTCAAAAAGAAAGAATAAAAAAAACACCTTGCTCATATTTTTTTGTGGATGATTTGTTTAACCCTCTGGTGCTCTTCAGTCATTTTTGACCGAAAAAGTTTACTTATATATAATTATTTACTTCATCGGTTTTGGCACTTGCTATGTGAAGACAAAAACAATCATGGACATAATTTGAAAAGGATAAATGGTCCTGAAATTCCTGAAGTCCTTGTATTGTTTGCAGTCAAAAATGACAGCATTGGAAATGAATGGGAGATTAATTTTATCTAGTGGATATGTTTGGTACTGCGCACAAACAAAATCTTACTAAAAGCTCATTTTTTGAGATATCAACCTCAAATTTGAAACACAACTTGTTTAGATTAATGGCTTTGATTTTATTACATTTTTAGAGTGAAACACGTTTTAGAAAATACAAATTTCATATAAAATTAAAAATAGTATTTTTATGCATTTTTCATAATAATATACTTAATAGTTTTAGTTTCACTTCTTCAAATTTTCACTTTTTTTAATCTGCCAGGTGTCTTCTTTAAAAAGAGTCCAAACTTAAGTCTGTGTTCCAAAGCATTCAAAGATTTATGACAGATTAAGTTGGAAATTCAATTTTCAGGTCTATGCTCAAAAAGTGATTAACAGGTAATAAATGGATCATAACTATACCATAAATATAATTTAGTAATATAAAATCTGCTAAAAAATACAAAATATTAAATAAAAAGTTTTTCATACTTCATGCTACCAGTTTTCAATGGCAAATTGAAAACGTCTCGGTTACAAAGGTAACCCTCGTTCCCTGAAGGAGGGAACGGAGACGTACGTCGGACAGACCGACGAATAGGAATCTCGCTAGAGAGGCCAATCTACTTCGAGTGTAACTAAAATGAGCCAATGCACATTGGCATGCAATCATATGCATCAGCTGCTCGCCTCGCAGCGCGGGTATATAATGAGCAGCAGGTGCGTTGCATCTTCAGGTTTTCGCTGAGGAGCCGAACCGGATAGGCAGCAGCATCAGCGGGGTACAGCGACTGTGGCGACGGGACATACGTCTCCGTTCCCTCCTTCAGGGAACGAGGGTTACCTTTGTAACCGAGACGTTCCCATTCAGTCGGTCACGTTCGACGTACGTCGGACAGACCGACGAATAGGAATCCCTACCAAAGCGCCACAGGAGCTGCCCCCTTCCAGCGCTCTGTAGTAAGCCACCTGAACCCCCTTGCCTGAGGATGGTGGGACAGGGCTAACACAGAGAGAGTCGATCACTGCTGTTCCCCAAAACCCATTCAGTGAGACTTCTGGATAACGCTGGGAAAGCGTACCCTTTCGCTGGGAAAGGAACGCTGCGGAAGCCACATCCTTCCCCGAAGGAGTTATGTGGAGAAGTACATATGGACTAACCCTGTAGGGCTGTGCTACATATGGAAGAGCTGGGGTGACTCCAACCCGATGAAGGGTAGGTTCTCCCAGAGGGAAAGACACGGGCTTCGTTTAGGAGCAACCGTGGAACCAACCATATGGGATCCCCGTAGGGTCACACATATGGAACCCAGCCTAAACCCGGTTCTCAAGGATACAACAGAGTATAGGCCTGGCGCCAGACGCTCCGCCACGTCGGCTGCCGAAGGGATATCGGAGGACTCGACAGGGTCTGCCTTGTAGGGACTCTCTGGAGAAAAGAAGCGCATGTAGCGCAGCAAGCCGACACTAAGCCGGGGCCTCTCCGTGCCTCTGACCTGTGGCAAGAACACGGGAGGAGACCGGCTGGACACGAAGGCTATAGTATCTAGCGAACGTGTAGGTGTCGCCCAGCCCGCAGCTCTACAAATGTCTGTCAGTGAGGCGCCACGAGCCAGCGCCCAGGAGGATGCGACACCTCTCGTGGAGTGAGCATGCAACCTGAGCGGGCAGGGCACGCCCTGAGCTTGGTAAGCCAGGGCGATGGCATCCACTATCCAGTGGGCCATCCTCTGCTTGGAGACAGCCTTTCCCTTCTGCTGGCCTCCATAACAGACAAAGAGCTGGTCTGAGGTCCTGAGGCTTTGGTTCTGTCTATGTACTGTCGCAAAGCGCGAACTGGACAGAGCAAAGCCAGGGCTGGGTCTGCCTCCTCCGAGGGCAGCGCTTGCAGGCTCACCACCTGGTCCCTGAAGGGAATGGTAGGAACCTTGGGCACATAGCCAGGCCGGGGTCTTAGTACCACGTGGCTATCACCCGGCCCGAACTCCAGGCACGATACGTCGACCGAAAATGACTGCAGGTCCCCTACCCTCTTGATGGAGGCCAATGCAACCAGCAGCAAAGTCTTCATAGACAGAATCTTTAAGTCTGCCGATTGCAAAGGCTCAAAGGGAGCAATCTGAAGTGCTCTTAGCACCAGAGTGAGGTCCCAAGAGGGTATGGAGGGGGGACGAGGAGGATTTAACCGTCTCGCCCCCCTAAGGAACCTGACGACCAGGTCGTGCTGACCAACAGATTTGCCATCTATGTGGTCGTGGTAAGCGGCGATAGCAGCAGTATGGACTTTGAGGGTGGAGGGGGACAGCCTACGCTCCAACCCTTGCTGCAAGAAGGAAAGCACGACTCCGATCGAGCATCCTCGGGGGTCTTCTCGGCGAGAAGAGCACCACTCGACGAACAGGTTCCACTTCGAGGCGTAAGCACGTCTCGTAGACAGTGCAAGTGCCGAAGTGATGGTGTTAAGTACCTCAGGGGGTAAGTCACCTAGAACCTCCGCGTCCCGTCCAGGGACCAGACATGGAGTTTCCAGAGGTCTGGATGCGGGTGCCAAAGAGTGCCCCGTCTCTGAGAAGAAGGTCCTTCCTCAGAGGAATGGGCCAGGGAGGGCTGTCGCAAGGAGTGAAAGTTCTGGGAACCAGGTCTGGTCGGGCCAATAGGGCGCAACTAAGAGGACCTGCTCCTCGTCCTCCCTGACTTTGCACAGGGTCTGTGCAAGTAGGCTCACTGGGGGAAACGCATATTTGCGAAGGCCCCGGGGCCAGCTGAGTGCCAGTGCGTCTGTCCCGAGTGTTCCCTCGGACAGGGGGTAAAACTGGCAGAGGGAGGTTTCCGGTGAGGCAAACAGGTCTACCTGAGCCTCTCCAAACTCTCTCCAGATCAGCTGGACCACCTGGGGGTGGAGTCGCCACTCTCCTGGCAGCTCAGCTCGTGATAGCTCGTCGGCCACATGGCTGAGCACACCAGGGACAAGAATGGCATGAAGCGACCTCAGACGCTTCTGACTCCAGAGGAGGAGATGGCGGGCGAGTTGCGACATGCGACGGGAGCGTAGACCACCTTGATGGTTGATGTACGCAACGGTCGCAGTGTTGTCCGTACGGACCAGTACATGCTTGCCCCGTAGCGGCCCTTTGAGGCGGCTCAGAGCAAGACGTACTGCTAGCAACTCGAGGCAATTGATGTGCCAATGCAGATGGGGTCCCGTCCAAACCCCTGACACTGCATGCCCGTTGTACGTGGCACCCCAGCCGGTGGCAGGAGCATCTGTGAATACCACAGCATGCCGGGACACTTGTTCTAGGGGCACTCCTGCCCGGAGAACAAAGGGTCCGACCACGGACTGAAGGCTTGGCGGCACTCCTGAGTGATTAGCACCCGGAACGTGCCGCGTTGCCACGCCCATCTCGGGACTCGGCCGTGAAGCCAGTGTTGAAGCAGTCTCATATGAAGCAGACCAAGCGGGGTTACTGCCGCCGCGGCCGCCATATGCCCCAGGAGCCTCTGAAAGAATTTCAGTGGGACCGCTGTCCTGCCATTGAACGTATTCAGGCAGTTCAACACCGACTGAGCACGTTACTCTGTGAGGCGTGCTATCTGTTCGACCGAATCCAGCTCCATACCGAGAAAAGAGATCCTCTGCACAGGGGAGAGTTTGCTCTTTTCCCAGTTGACCTGAAGACCCAACTGGCTGAGGTGTCGGAGCACCAAATCCTTGTGTTCGCACAACTAACCCCGGGACTGTGCTAGAATGAGCCAGTCGAGGTAGTTGAGAATGCGAACACCCTGTTCTCTCATGGGAACAAGGGCTCCCCCTACGACTTTCGTAAAGACGCGGGGAGACAGGGCCAGCCCGAAGGGTAGGACTCTGTACTGATATGCTCGACCTTCGAACGCAAAGCGCAGGAATGGCCTGTGTTGCGGAAGAAACGAGACATGGAAGTACGCGTCCTTCAGGTCGATCGCTGCAAACCAATCTCGGGGACGGATGCACTCAAAAATGCGCTTCTGCGTCAGCATTTTGAACAGGCTCCGATTCAAAACTCGCAGGTCCAAGATCGGTCATAACCCACTGCTCTTTTTGGGTACAATGAAGTAGGGACTGTAGAACCCTGACCTCATATCGGCTGGAGGGGCCGGCTCCATCGCGTCCTCCGCCAGTAGGACTGCGATCTCCGCACGCAAGACAGGGGCAACGACATCTTTCACTGTAGTGAAGAGGACGTCCCTGAACTTGGGGGGGATGCCGGGCGAACTGAATCGCATAGCCGAGCCTGATGGTCCGAATGAGCCAGCGAGACGGACTGGGGAGCGCTAACCGGGCTCGCAGAGACCGTACAAGCGGGACCAAAGAGACCACCGGCGTACCCGCAGCGGGGCAGCGAGGTGGAACACAGGGACGCGGCTCGGGGGGCTCTCTTTGTGAGGCGGCCCGAAGCGGCGTCACAGTGTGCTAGGCAACACTTACCTGGTTCCACGGATGGACAGAGGGAGCAGACGAGGCTTTGGCTGCCCGCTGCTCGCTGCTGTCCGCTGGCGACAGAAGAGGGGGATGAGAGTGGTGAGGTTTTTCTCCTCCCACTGCTCTCCAAACCCTCTTCAGACCTGGAAATGGAGGAACTGCTCTTTTAATTTTGGGTACCACTGCCTCTTGGGTCAGTGGCGGAACAGAAACAAACCCAATAAAAGGATTTACCACCCGGCCCTCCTCCAGGGGTGGAAGAGCAGCCCCACCCATTTCTGGGTCGCCCGTCTCAGGGGTGATTCTCACCAACCACTTAACAGCTGCAGAGACGGGAGGCGTCATCTCCCCGCAATGGACACAGCAGAGCCTGCTGGGCCAGAGTTTCTTGCAGGGGACGACACCCTTGGCGACGAGCAGACCGAGGGGCGGCCCAAGAGGAACTCAATGGTTTGTCATGGGAAGCTCCCCGATCCGCTACTAACTGAGGAGAACCGCTGGGCTCAGTCCTCGACAGTGTCACCGAAAAGGCCACCTCGTAAGATGGGAGCATTGAGAAAGCATTTAGCTTGACAACCTCTCGCACCTCACAAGGTAAGCCAGGGGGCACTTCTGGACCACTGAGGTGGACATCGTCTGGCTGAGGGCCTGTGCCGTGACTTTGATCACGGTTAGTCAACAAGCGCAGCTCAACCCCAGCACAGAACTACCCTCATGCAAAAAGAGTGCCTTGGCCTCACATGCAGGGTGGGTGTGGTCTGTGTACAGCCACCCCAACCAAGAGGGTAGTGAGAGAGGAAAAACTTATGCAGATTTTGGCACTTTTGGCATTCCATATTTATGGCACCAACACACCCCCATACTGCCAAGTTTTCCATGCACATCTGGAAGACCCAGGAAAGCATGGCTGTAAACTCCGAATCTGAGTCAGCATAAGCACACACCATTACAGTGGGCAGCGTCACCCTCATTTCCAGAGCATAACAGCACTCTCTCCGATGCTGCAATCGACATCTGTCCCTCAGCTGGAGCTCTGAATGAAATGCTAGGTTCCCCTATGAGTAGGACCAGCAATCCAATCCAGAAACTGCACAGCTTGCAATGCGCTAGAGAGGGAGGGGCCCTAGGGGGTTGGTTCCCCGAAGGAACCCCTCAACCTCATGTCACCCAAGCCATATCAGCAAAGTAGACCTCTTCTGGTGCACCAGAGAGGGCGCTACAATGGAGATTATGCAAGGGAACCGCGCATCTAGAGCGCCGAGCGAGCGCTGGGTTGCCGTGACAACCCGTGCTGCAGCCTGGCAGCTCGACGGCACACGACACGCAGAGGAGCGAGAGGTTTGCTCTCGCTGATCTCCACGGTCTTCCCAGAGTGTCGGGCAGACCCGCGGCTGTGCTTTTACACACAAGCGGCAGCTGGCCAACAACAGAGGGGACTCAAGCTTCCCGGAGAAAGAAGAGTCACGACCGGCGTGTCGACGTGATCATGTTCTCATATGAAAACATGAAACACCCACGAACATCATTTCAACACGCGCCCAGACATGTGAAACAGTGATCGTGGCCGTCAGTGAGAACAGGAACGACCGCATCCAGAAACACAAGTAGGATGTCATCTTTAAAAAGACGCGAATCTACTTGTGTAAGCTCTTTCAGGGACTTTACTCTTTTAAAAGTGCTGAAGCACGCAGGGGAACGGCCGCCGCAACACAGACAGGGATTGTGTGCAGCCTGTCGTGTGCGCTCTCTCTCTCTTTGAAGGCGCTCACTCTTACCAGCCGTAAAAACGGCTTTTCAGCGCTCAAAAGCGCACCGTACCGGCCGTGAGAACAGCCTTCCGACGCTGTCAAAACAGCTATTTGCTCAAAAACGGCAAACGAAACAAAAACAGAAAAAGAGAGGACTTCAACCCCGCTGCTGTGCTGTTCGCCTGCACTCGGAAAAAAAGAGAAGTTCAACCAAAAAGCTTGACTCGTCTTCTAGCAGACACTCGCTTGCAGAGAACAGGAACAAACACCGTTCGGCTCCGAAGCGAAAAGCTGAAGATGCAACGCACCTGCTGCTCATTATATACCCGCGCTGCGAGGCGAGCAGCTGATGCATATGATTGCATGCCAATGTGCATTGGCTCGTTTTAGTTACACTCGAAGTAGATTGGCCTCTCTAGCGAGATTCCTATTCGTCGGTCTGTCCGACGTACGTCGAACGTGACCGACTGAATGGGAACTGTATTTTTATATTTTCAGATTTTTTTTTTTTTCTTCTTGTTTTAAGCATACATTTAAACTAAAATAAAGTTCATGCTTAAAACAAGAAATTTCCAAAGGGATAAGAAAAATAAATGATGTTAGAATTTAAGTGGAAATGAGACAAAAAACTGATTACGAGCATGACTAATGTGCAAAACTTCTCAATCAGAAATTAATGAACAACCAAATAAAAAGCAAAAACAGGTGGAAAGTTAGGACATAAATTAAGTGGTCTCCTCCATCTGTCTCTGCATTTAGGACAACAGGCAATAAGAGAAATAATGAAGTTTATATTGCTACTCTATAGTACTACAGGCTTGATAAATGGCAAAAATGTTAGCAAAAAAATCAATAAAATGACACAACAACAAACAAAGCACTTCTAGATACTGAGTGCCTTCATCTAAAAATGCTTATGAGAGCACAGGGAAAGTCACCGTGGACTATATTATCCACATCTCTCAAATACACTTTACTTAGATTTTACTCAATTTATGATATTCTACTTCTCAGTTTCACTTGACAAAACTAGTAATAAAAATATTTTCTCTTATGATAGAACTTGATACTGTATTGCTTAATAAATAAAAAATAGGCCTACTTGAAAAGAAAAATAGTGTTAGAATAAGACTCTTGAATTAAGTTTATCTTTTTAACTTTCTATAATTAATTAAAACATTTTATACTTGTATAATTACACTTTTAATTATAATTATAATATTAACATATTATTGTATAAATGTATACACTATATATTCTCTGAAAACAAGTCCAAATTATATTGCATAAAATTATCTATTGATATATAGCCCATATGTAGCCCCGCCCATTTTCAGCACTGTGCTTTCAGGGCACGTAAAGTCCCATGCAGACTCCACTTCAAGTTCTTCAACACAAGATTAAGTGAGCAAAAAACAGCAAACAGTGCCATGTTGTGGGTTGCAAACTTTAAATACAACTGTGGAGAATGAGCTAATGTAAGACAGCGCCACATGGCTGGGCTGCCATGACAGACTATTAATCCTTCACATTGACTGCAGGATGAAGCTCAGATCATCTCCCAGAGTGCTTGTAATCTTAAATGTCCTCCAGCCCCCCTGTGCCTCCCTTTGATCGTGGGACAAAGAGTCAGCTTCTGGGAGCACAGAAATAAAAATGAGGCACATAGCAATATACAGTTGCCCAAAGCAACCAGTGCACTTTGAAGGCGATTGCTAAATTTGTGCCTCTGCTTGGTCTGATGGAAGAGAGAGAGAGAAAAGGGGGAGTTGAAAGAGCAAGAGGGAGGGAAAAGTAGCGCAAAAGAGAGAGAGAGAGAGACAATAAAGTCAGACAAATAGTTGGAGTGATATGGATGGGCCGGGGCAAGAATGGACTCCACCTTTCAGTGTCCTTTGTTGACCCCGACTCTAACACTACACATTCACCATGGTACTTCCTGGCAATGGCATCATACATAAAGCATATAGCAATACACAAATCTACTATCAAATGGAGATGTACACCAGAGGTGAAAAAATTATTCTTTCAAGATCCAGCTTCTGTAATCCATCTCCAAATCAGTCTTAGCAGGCTGTGCAAAGATATGGAGACGCCTCTGCCTGATCCAGGATGAGACAGATTGGCAACTGCAGCATCTCTGACAAGCCCCATAATCCATCAGGCCTTGTTACACCACCTGAATTCATCAAAGCAAGTTGAAAATGAGAGATCGGTAAAGAAGTGTTGGAAGCAGTCGCCGAGCATTTGTCAGTCTCCCATTTAATAAATGGCATCCTTTGTTTATTCTTGGAAATAGATTGAATTACATTGTATCTGTTTGAGATGGATGCTCGGTGCTGTAAAGCCAATTGATAACTCTGTTCTTCCACAGGCTGCCAGAAATACTAAATCAATTTAGTGCGAACGCTGCCGCATCAAAACAAAAATAATAAAGAGCCTCTGCCAGCCAGTTCTGTTTCAAACTCTGTTTTGGTGCTCATGCATCAAAATCTGTAAAATCATTTTCCTGTTCATTTTCAACATCGATTTGTTCCCAGAACTTGTTTTAAAAATTGTGCCAGTGCTCATTTCAATGTATGATTTTGCATGATGTTAATGTATTTCAATGAGTTGGAGAACAACAAAAGAAAATCTAATGAAATACAGTATTGTTTATTTGGACTCGGACTTGACTCGGACTTGATTGGTTAAAGACTCATAACTGACTCTGACTTTTTGGACTTGGACTTGACTCAACTCGATTGGTTAAAGACTCATACTCGACTCTGACCTTTTGGACTTGGACTTGACTCATATTGATTGGTTAAAGACTCATACTCTGATCTTTTGGACTCGGACTTGACTGGGCTTGATTGGTTAAAGGCTCGTACTCAACCTGGACCTTTTGGACTCTGACTTGACTCAACATTATTGGTTAAAGACTTATACTTGACTTGGACCTTTTTGACTCGGACTTGACTCGACTCAATTGGTTAAAGACTCAGCTCGGACATTTTGGACTCGGACTTGACTCGACTCAATTGGTTAAAGACTCGGCTCGGACATTTTGGATTCGGACTTGACTCGACTCAATTGGTTAAAGACTTGGCTCTGACATTTTGGACTCGGACTTGACTCTGACTCGATTGGTTAAAAACTCGTACTCAACTCAGACCTTCTGGACTCTGACTTGACTCAACCTCAATTGGTTAAAGACTTGTACTCGACTCTAACCAATCGAATTGAGTCCAGTCCGAGTCAAAAAGGTCCGAGTTGAGTATGAGTCTTTAACCAATCGAATTGAGTCCAGTCTGAGTCAAAAAGGTCAAAGACTCGTACTCGACTCTGACCTTTTTGACTCGGACTGGACTCAAATCGATTGGTTAAAGGTCCCGTTCTTCGTGATCCCATGTTTCAAACTTTAGTTAGTGTGTAATGTTGTTGTTAGAGTATAAATAAAATCTGTAAAATTTTAAAGCTCAAAGTTCAATGCCAAGCGAGATATTTTATTTAACAGAAGTCGCCTACATCGAACGGCCAGTTTGGACTACATCCCTCTACTTCCTTCTTTAATGACGTCACTAAAACAGTGTTTTGACTAACCTCCGCCCACAGGAATACACAAGAGTTGCATTTGTAGAGTGTGTTTGTCACCATGTCGTTGAAACGCTGTTATTTTCATCCAGCAGTCCAATCACCGGGTCTGATTCCGGCTCAAATTGATAGGGTAAAATTAAAGACATGTTTACAATAACACTGAGTGCGTGCATCTCCACGTTATGGTAAGAGGCGTGACCTTTCCGGGCAAGGTTCGCTAAGCTACTGTCGAATCACAACACAGGAACCGCTGGCACAATCAGAACTCGTTACGTATTTCTGAAGGAGGGACTTCATAGAACAAGGAAGTCATCAGCCCGTTTTTATGACAGTGGAAACAGCGGTATACAGATAAGTAAATTATGTGAAAAATACTGTGTTTTTTTACACGCGAAACATGAACACATGTTATATTGCACACTATAAACACAATCAAAGCTTCAAAAAACCACGAAAAACGGGACCTTTAAAGACTCGTATTCAACTCTGACCTTTTTGACTCGGACTGGACTCAAATCGATTGGTTAAAGACTCGTATTCGACTCTGATCTTTTTGACTCGGACTGGACTCAATTCGATTGGTTAAAGACACATACTTGACTCAGGCTCAACTAAGGTGGAACCCAGAGCACTACTATTTAAAAAAAAAATACATTTACATTTTCCATAAAATGGTATTTTTTAAATAAAAAATACACATTTTAAAATCTTAGTTTAAAAAAAATGATAAAAAGCTTATTTATTTTAAAATTTACAGACAGACTATATATATTGCATTTAACAAGACCATAAATATGGTTTTACAGTAAAATACTAGAAACAGATTTAATTACACTATAAAATAAAAATTGTTCCAATTAGTTATTACAACTTAAAATTTAGCATTAAAATAACTTTCCAGGATTTAACTTAAAATAACACTAATAATAATACTTGTAATTTCATCACTATATTTTTACAGTACAAGGCAAACAACAGTCAGATTAAATAAATTACTTTTAAACATAAATTTACCAAAAAATAATAATAATTTATTGTACATGCCATTCAGTAGGCCTTAAGGTTCTACATCACATCTAGTTTTGATCATGTTTTTTTACCCAAAATCTTGGTTACACTTTTTTATAGTATGTGTACTTACAGTGTACTTATAGTGTAAAGTACTGGTAATATAAGTTAACTACGTGTGTTAGGGTTAGGTTTAGGGGTACAGTAGGTTCAGGATTAGTACCTAGTTGTAACCCAGTTATCGTAATTGCGGTATTAGGTACATAGTATGTACATGTGGAACAAGACTGTAAAATAAATTTGCTACTGAAATCTTTATGTTTCACTGACTTATTATGAAGGCACAAAACAGAATAACCCACTGAACAGAGTGCACTACCATCACTCACATTCCTCACTTTCATTATTTTTCATTCATAAATTAAATTAAATATGCCATCTAGCCTCAATAAGGTCCATAGTACAGATATTTTTAAGTATTAAATGATAGAGAAATAAACTCATCTTACTATACAGCAGAAATTAGCCAATGCCATATTAACTATCTATTCATAAAAACAAGATCTTAACTGCCTCAATCAACAAATGCTTATTAAATGATTTGGTTCATTAGAGACCAGCTAGACAACAGACAAACATTAGCCTATGCCATATGTGCATGCGGGACACATACTTTACTTCCAGCAGGGACTGAAAGAATTCTGGAAATAGAAAAAGAAAGGATAAGGTGTCAACTAAAGGTGTATTTTAATTTCAATATTTGCAAAACAAAAATGAAACCCAACAACATTTCTCTGTATTGCACTGAGCGGCCAGACATGCAATGGTTGATGATCTGTGCAAACCCATAATAGCAGAGCTGTCCTTTTGGCAGTTCTGAAATGGGCTGTGGGTGTTTTTGTGTGCAACGTGTGCCGAACCGCTACAAAAATATTTCAGCTGTCAGCGGATGAGATTCTTTGACTCTGAGTTGCTGTGTGTGTTTGTGCCCAAACTCTTGGTTTGTTATTTACTTGGTAACCCCATCAAAAGCGCACCCCCTCAGCACTCTAGCATCCCGTTTGGTTTAGGTCTGGCAAAGGTTTACCGAAGGAACCTTAAAAGCTCTGGAGAGATTGAACAGAACATTCTTTTATTGCTGGAGGTCTCTGTGGCCTGTACACTACATGAAAAAGGTTGAGAGTAAAGTCTAAGAAAACACCGGGAAATTACCTGGAAAGGTCAGAGACACAACTGGAGACAATCCGACCAGGAATGAGGCCTGCAACGTCCCAAGACTAAGACTATACTGTTGTCAGACTAGCAATGTAACAATCCTCTACAATGCTAATAAATCACTCGATTATGGGACTAAATTTCATGCTGGGCAACTAAAAAATGTCTTTAATTAGCCACTGGCTAGTACATTATTCAATTTCAGTTAGAGGCAAAAAAATGTTTTGCACAGATATAATATCACTGCCAGTTTAATATTACTGCCAGTTTCTGACATTTTCAGTGCAGTGAGATTATCCTCCTGAGCTCTTGAAGCGCCACCCTCTTCTTGAAAGGTGGCTGGGAGCAGCAGCTCATTTGCATTTAAATGGCAAATTTTTGCTCACCCCCAAAAAGGTTTTTTAACATGCTATAAAAAATAATGTGTGAGGTATTTTGAGCTAAAACTTCACATACACACTCTGGGGGTATCAGACTTATTTTACATCTTGTAAAAAGAGACATAATAGGTCCCCTTTAAGTGAACGTAAATAGTTGAGAAAGAAAGAGCATGTGTAACAGTATCAGTATATTGGATCCGAGCATCATGTCTTAAAGTGACAGCAGCCTAATATTCCCACTGCTGTCTGTCTTTAATGTTAATGAAACAACAAATGACTCACTGCAAAAAATCAGTCAATGGTCTCGACTTAATAACATATGTAACTTTAATAAGGATTCATCTATATTTAATTTATACAGTGAAAACTATGCAGTGTTATTTTACATTTCATTATTCAATTTTTTGTGTGTGCCTAATCTATCTAATCTGTATCTAACCTCTGTTAGATTTACCTAAAAAGCACTGTTTAATTAATTTGAAGAGTTTGGTTCCAAAACGTGATAAATGCCATTTTCAAAAAAATTGACTTTCCACCAAAATCAGTATTGTATCTGGTCGGTATTGAAAAGTCATTTATTAATTTTGCACAAAATGCGATATCCGTCGTGTTATTCTGTCGTGTTTTCTCCCTTTCTTTCCAAAACGCGACAAACGGCAGTCTCCTTTTTCTGCAGAACACGATATAGCCGCTCAACCAATCACAGCGCACCATTCCACGCACTGTAAACACTGAAGTCTTTTTTAAAAAGCCGTTTTTAATACCAATGTACTCGGCAAATGTGTTTATTTAACCGTGCGGTGGCGCCAGATACTCTTTAATCGGTAATGACAAATAATTTATAACATTAACAAGATGACCCGTTGAATTCATTTTGGGTGTATTTTTAGTAAAATGCCTATATATAAGATAAATATTGGCATGTAGATTTGAATTTTTAATGTTTTTAACCAAAAGATGCTATGTGAAAGTTTGAAACAGAAAATTGTGTTTTTCATCTTGCCACTCTCTTGGTAAAGAAAACACCTTTTTACTCAAATTAATCAAAATGGAGTTATTGCGTAAACTCTTCATTTGTATCTTTGTTCTGTTGTGTTTATTTGTGGTATTGCTTGTAGTTTGATTATTTGTTCTTATTTTATCACAGACTGTTTACATGTCTTTTATAGTATTTGAAATGTATATTTTATATTATATTTATGTAGTTTTTTTTTATTTGCATTGTTCTTGCATTGCAAAATTTACCAGCCAACAGTGTCTCGAGTTTCATAAGTTTAATGTGTAATAAGTTCAAAATAGATCTAAAAATCACTCACTTTTCACAATCCAAACAATACCTGATTTATATAATCAAGTCCCAACCTAAATTTTTATTATAAATAAATAAACCCTATAAATTTTTCAAATATGCTATTTTATTCAGAAATACAGAAGTAAAATTGAGTTTGCCAATGGAGTTTCACATACTATAGTTCCTTATTCCTAATGAAGCTTCTTCCTTTCACCTTATTATTTTCTCCTTCGAACTTATTATGATCTTTCTCATCTCTAAATATTTTCTTTTGAACACAGGGAATCTTTCTCACCAACTCTCCTTGCCAACATGAATCCCGAACATACTGAAAGGTTAACATTCTGTTTCATCTCATGCCATAGCGCCTGCCAGTGTGCAGAGAGCTGCGTGTTTAAGTGTAAAGAACATCCCTTGCTCTCTTTTCTGTTCTGTGTTTACTTTCATGAGAAGAAATACATTTCTTTAAACACTGATTGCAGATAACACTGTCATGCAACTCGCTCATATCCTCAGGAATATATAGGTGTATTTCATGTTTTTAAGAGTCCTCCAAAAATATCTACAATATATTATACATAAAATGTATTTCATCAGAATATGACATCAATATTGAATGGACATCAATGGATAAAAACACCTCCTTTTTGCCCTTGTAAGTATAGTTACAAGGCATGCCAACCAGCAAAACCCCTTAAGTGCAACAATGAAGCAATCAAAGAAAAAAATCAGAGAATTGTCTCAATGACACCAGTCATGATTACAAAAAATTAAGCCCATATAACACTGACCGTTCATCACATTCAGGCTTGTTGCAAATTATCCATTTAAAATCACTGTCTGAATGTCAGAGTTGACATCAGAGGAAATTATAGTTTGTGTTTGCTTGTATAAAAAAAAGATTAATTTAAATTGCTTTAAGAAATCAATCCTTTTATTCAGCGGGGATGCATTAAATTGGTTAAAAGTGACAGTAAAGACTATGTTACAAGCACTACAGTAAAGTATAATGTTACAAGCGATTTCAGTAACACTTTAGTATAGGGAACATGTGTTCACTATGACTTTTCCCCTCAGTAAACTCCTAATTTACTGCTTATTAATAGTTAGTGAGGTAGTTGTTAATTTTAGGTATTGGGTAGGATTAAGCATGTAGAACAAGGTCATGCAGAATAAGGCACTGATATGTGCTTCATAATTACTAATAAACAGCCAATATTCTAGTAATATGTATGCTAATAAGCAACTAGTTGAAAAGACCCATAAAGTGTTACGGAGATTTCTATTTCATATAAATGCTGTTCTTCTGAACTTAATATTCTCCAAAGAATCCTAAAAAAATGTATCACGGTTTCCACAAAATAGTAACTGTTTTCAACAGTAATAATAAGAAATGCTGAGGTAAAAGCTGCTGAAAATTCAGCTTTGCCATCACAGAAATGTGATGTTAAAACATATTAAAATAGAAAAACAGTTATAGAACAGAGAATCTGATTTTTGCTCACATCTTACACAGACCGGATATTGTTGTACACGTGCAAACACAAAAATCTGTACTTTTTCAAATCCGTTCTGAGCCACTTCCAAATCAGATACATATCCGATATCTGGATATCAGATCAACGTCTAAACATGTACATGTATATCTGATTCTTATTGATTGGAAACATGAATAGTTTTCATAAAAACTTGTCTTCAAGACATATTAAAACATTCATTAAATAATTAACTGTAAATAAGATCCTCTCTAGTGTCTTTTTGTTGTTGTTGTTTGTTTGTTTTTTATAGCTAACAAACTGTGAACATTGCACTTTCCTGAGGTAAATACATTTTATTGATGTCTTTCCATGACTGACACACTGATTAGGAGATTACATGAAAGATTATACATTTTAATAAGTTATACTGTATCTTTCAGCATACCTTCTGATGTTCATTCATGTTTATTTTGTGCTATAACTTGTATTAAAGGGATAGTTCACCAAAAATGAAAATTCTGTCATCATTTACACACCTTCAAGTTTTTCCAAACCTGTATGAGTTTCTTTCTTCTGTTGAACACAAAATAAGATATTTTGAAGAATATTGGTGACGGTAGCCATTGACTTCTATTGTATTTTTTTTCCTACTATTGAAGTCAATGACTACCGTCAACTGTCTGGTTACCAGCATTCTTCAAAATATCTTCTTTTGCGTTCAACAGAAGAAAGAAACTCATACAGGTTTGGAACAACTTGAGGATGAGTAAATGATGACAGAATTTTCATTTTTGGGTGAACTATCCCTTTAAAGTGGAAGAGATGACTCACGCTCTGTGATGTAGCCTAATGCTGCCTTAGAAAACTGGACTAGAATACAGCATAATTACGACGCCTCTGTACTGTTTGAAACAGACATGTTGATATTTACAGAAATGATACTACTATGAAAACATATCTATCTGCAAAAACATCAGATTAAGCCAAGACACTGAGATGTATTTGACCTCTTTGCTGAGACTCACAAAGACTCGCTCATCCCCTCTCCTCCCTCTGCCTTTTTTATCTCTACATCCCCCCTAAGGACAGAAAATGTCATCCCTTTTACATCTGTTGCTTTAAATGTCTTTTTCAAGCCACTTTCCCCTAAAGTGTTTTGCTGGCCTGTTCTGCAGGGCTGAACACTGCTCTCTGTCTCTTTGCACAGTCCATCAGCCATCCGAGAGAGCCCTTCCCTTCTGCTATCTCTGTGTCTCATTTCCTTTACCCCCAATTTAAAACAATTGTCTGTCATCGGCTCATCCCAATTTTTCACCTAAGAGGAGTATGTCTCCATCACGGCCCCCATTGGGGATTATCGGATAAAGAGGCAGATCAGGAAACAGACAAAGTTCACGCCTACTGCTCCAAGTGAAGATGCGGCTTGCAGGCCTGTGTTTTCTCTGACAGCTCTGTCTGACAGCATGTGAATACTGATAAGGATTGCCAAAATTAGTGTATGCCTATTTCTTCTTGTTTGTTTCTGATACAAGCAGGCTTTGGCATTAAAAGTGTGTTCGAATCAGCTACCACAGTGTCTGCGAGTAGAATTGAATGTACATGCAAAGATAAGACCTAAATAAATTAATTCTAATAGTCACAAAGCACCAACATCAAATTAATCGACTGTTTAATCAAGTGAATTAACTGTTTTGTTTTTAAGTGTTTCTTTTGTCTCATATCAATAGAGTGCAACCGTGCCTGTCCGTTTTTTAAATTAAATAGTTATAAGCCATGAACGAAACCAGCCAGCTACGAGCTGATTCAAAACAAACATTTGACAGGACAAAATAAAAAAACAATGGATAATATATAAAACTATAACTTGCAGCTATGCATACAGGGTGAACTATTTCTTCAATAAAAGAAACATGCTCAAATGACTTGCAAATGGTTCAAATTCAAAACTCTCAAATGAATCAGTTCTTCATTGACTCAATAAGCCATCTCCTACTCAAACCACTGTCTTCATGAATCACACGAATCAATGTTCAGAGAGTTAAGTGAATGCTCAAACCCAAACTATTGAATTACTGACAGTGTTAAAACTTATAAACGCTTATTTTTAACCTTTTTGGGATCATACTCATTGCACGTAAACAATACTCCCTATAATTTCATTTAAATGCAATTTACAGCAAGAGATGTTGAATCAGTTTCAGTGCACACAATAAATCATACAGTATAGGTTAATGTTTGTCATAATTAGATCAGTATCGGTATCAGCCCGATACCAAGCTCGTGTACTTGTACTCGTAAAAATACCCCCGATACCAACCGATACCTCACGTGACGTAACTGACAGAATTCTCCGTGCACAGAGACATCGGCGGCAGCAGCAGAAACATTTACCATTTCTCAATATGCGTACTTTTCTGTAGCCTACTTGTGTTCTTGTGGACTTGTGAAACGTCATCAGTCGCTGTCCAAGTAGACTACTGTTCCAATTCAAAGTTCGCATCTAGCCAAGTACAGTTCAAATCCCCGGATGTGTTCTTGATCCGCCCCTTTTATCGAGGATGCATCGAGAGGTGACTTGTGCAGACTTGAGACAGACAGGTATGCCAGAATGCATCTCGCACTAACCAGCAAGCGTCAATAGTAAAGGAGAAAACCCGCATAATTTAAACACATTACTGTTATTATGTCATGACATGTAGATTTAAGAGTTTTTCAGGCGAGAATGTGCTGGTTTAAAGCTCAAATTTGTGGTTTATTGATAAAGATAGCGCCTTTCTGAAAATTTAATCTGACGTTGTCGGAGTTGTGCGATCTAGGCGATCACCGGACGCTCAGCGCTCATGTACCCAGCCGAGAGCAGCCTTACCTCGGCGAGTCCTTCTGGCATTTGCCGCTGGCTCCGTTTTGGTTGAGAGCAAAGTGACGTTTCATAACTTTATATATTTAGGCTATTTAACGTTTGTATCCTACTAAAGCGCTGATTTTGTACATTTGACTGAATTGTTTGCTTTATTTCTTATTGTACATTCTTATACCTTTTATAATGGCTATTATTGATCATTAAAACTGACATTTAACAAAAAGAGACAGGGTTGTGTTTTATGTTATAGCCTATTTCATTTCATTACCGTGAAGATAATCAGAGTATGCAAAAACAGTATTACATTTAATATTTTTGAAATATATACGAAAAGTGGCAGGGTTGTTTAATATTTCGTTTTGTTATAAATACATGCAGACATTGCAGATAATCAATCACTCGTTGCCTGACGCTATTAATATGTTTTTGTTTGTTTTTTTAAATAAAACGAAAAGAGGCAGAGTGGTGTTTTATTGTTGGCTAAAATATACATAAAGAGATAACCGGAGAAGCCAGAGCGAGCTGAATGACGTTATCAAGTACGCTGCTGTTCCATTTGCAGAATCACCGGACTCTTGAGTTTGTTCTCCTGAGTCAAACTTGCCAAGTCCTAACTACCAAGGACGCATGTCCGAACTTTGCGAACTTGGTTTTGAGAAACGCCTAATGTCAGCCTCATTGCTGACAGCATGAAATGGGAAGGGGTTTTAACACCCTTTTATAGTCAACTGTCTGCTGGACACCTGTGTAATGAATAATTAGACTCACCCGTGGTTGAATTCTTGTTAAATTAGACATTTGTAGCCTAAAATTGAGCTTTGCTCCAGAGACTTTCAGTGGGGTGTACTCATTTTTGCATCACCCTAATTTGAGTAAAACTGAAAGTTTTGTTCTCTAAGTTATATTATTAACCTTAGTTTCATGTTATATTAAACTTTGTCTTGTCAACATTTTGAAATTGTTTTTGTGTTCATTGAGCTATTGTTTAAAATGTTACCTTTCAAAGGTGGTGTACTCATTTACGCTGAGCACTGTATGCACATAATATGCAAAAATCCAAATATTTTTTTGCTTTTATTGATGCAGCTTTTAGATACTGACATACATCCACCCATGTTTTCTATGTCCCCACCCCCACAGGTTTTGTTAAGGCACCTGATTGGCCCATAACAATTGTTCAATCAAACTAAACATGAACATTCTATTAACACATAAGTTATGTAAATTCAAAACATACATTCAAAATTAATCGATGTAACCTGCATAAAGATTTACAAAAAAAAATCCCCCCCAGCCACAAATAGAACTTAAACTCAACAAATTGTACAAGTCTGTGAATGCCAAAGTGCCATAATTTGTGCTCTTTTAAGTTCAATAAATCATGCTAACCCACTTGTGTGAGTTACTGTTAATAATTAAATAAGCAGAATCTTCAAGAATCAATGTTTCAGTTTAGTCCTTTTACAGGAAATGTCTCCATGTAAAGATTTAAATTGATTCTGGCCTTAAAAGGGTCATATATCATAAAGAATCAAATTTTCCTTGATCTTTTGAGATGAAAGAGTCCACTGTACTATATGAAAACATACAGTAAGTTCAGAACTACATATCCTTCTGAAGGACATCCTTCTTAACAGTTCATGCGGCACATTTCAAGGTGATTTGTTTTGTGTTCCTGTCACAATGTAATGCAGGCTTTGCAAAAAAGATGGAACCATTAACATCTAAATTGGACTAATAAACAAAGCTGCTTCTCATGTATGCGTGCTAATGCTCATTTCAAATGCATAAAGGGTGTTAACA